>NC_058054.1:25224861-25405424 GCF_020085105.1 Siniperca chuatsi
AAAAATGGTAAAAAGGGGTTCACCGTGCATATTGTAGCAATGTGCAGCTTCTCAGATCTAGAACAGCAAACATTAAAGGGAAAAAAGACTAGAGCACACTGACTTTTTGCAGCCTTTAATAGTGCAGACTGTTACTGTGTAATTTAATCAGTCAGAATGGACAAAGGCATAAAGTAAATGCATGTATGTTAACCAGGTGTACTTGACCTAAATAGTTTTTCTAATGTAATGCAAACTATGTTCTTTTAATTAGACAAACGACTAAATAAAGATGATATTCAATTCAATGCATCAATACAACAAAATAGGCAAGTTAGACATCTTTACTGCTGTACTGTGGAAAGCATGAACTTTTCCTCCCACTGCTATCCTCCAACAGCTCTATCAACTTCCATTAATGTTCTTTATATAAATGCACTGACCATATTTTCCATTTGGAGCATAGTGTTCTAAAAATACGATACTCAAATTCAGGTCAGCACTTGATCTATGATGGGAAAAAAAGTCACTCAGGTCCGTTTCTGAGGCAACGCTGATGGAGAGGCTACAAAGTTTGTACGCTGTAACTGCTGGGATTTAAAATGTAATGTCAATCTAAATGTATTTAAAAGTTTGATGCATCAAAACAAAGTAGTAGCAAAAGTAAAATGAGTGGCTTCCTAAAAAAGGAAGGTGGACAAATCATGATTTGACAGAAGTCACTTCCAGTATTATATGAACTACTGTATGTGTATTATATTGGGGAAATATCCTGTCATACACCTTTTTTCTAACGGTGTGAGTCTCACTGATCAAAATCATATGTTCTTTTTTGATAAAACACAGCTGTAGCATGTTTTGTAAAACTCCCAAAGCCTATGCTTTTATTTGCGCAGATAAGTGCAATTTTAATTTCTGTTAATAATAAATAGTTCAGTGTATAGTTGCTTATGAATTTATGAGTTCAGCTCAAGTTAAGTACAGACAGCGCTTTTGTCCTCTTGAAGGAATTACAACTAATTAACTACTTATGGAAGATGTGTCTGGAAAAACTACAAGTCTCTATGGGATTATGGGCTAATCTGAAAACAAAAGGCTTACTTTATTAAGCAGCAAATGAGTGTATCGTAATGAATCACTCACTAGTGAATGAAAGAGCACAGTTTTCTGCTTTTTTTCTACCTGATCCTTTTTGACAGAATTTACAGATACAAATATGTGGCAATAGACCACTTTGTATAACATTAACACTTTTCAGCACTTGTTGTACATCTCCATAGGGTTCGCGAGTCCTCAAAATCAGCATTAACTGCCCTGAGGATGTAAGACTTTTTCCCTGCTCTTCACATTTAACAGTGCTGATCTCTGCAGTCTCCCAAGAGTGTTTTGGTGGTATATTTTCATTACCATACACATAAAATCAAAATTCTCACATTTACTTACAGGATTTATGTTATAGTTAAGTAAAGTGTTTTTAAGGTATTAAGCCAGATCAATCAATTCACTGAGCAGTGAACGAGCTTACTTCAAAAACTACTACAGTTTTTTTTTTTCAGATGATCTATAGAGACTGCCAAACATAAAATCCTCCCTACTAACTATTGTGTGAGCAGTGTCAGCGATGTATGATGGATGGTGCCTTTAATGTGGTACAGACACTTTGAAGTGATGGAGATAGCAGCTTACTCGACAGCTCTGGACCCTCTGTTTTCCGCTCCGTCTCTCCCAGTCGGTGTCACTGCAGAATGAAAAAGGGAGAGTGCTGCCGCATTCGCCTGAAGACATCCCAGCTCCAACCTTATTGTCTGTCATGTTTGGAACTGAATTAAAGGCACAGAGGAAGAAGGATTATTATTGAAGTTGTTGTTGTGAGAAATCATATGGGATTTAATGAGAGGATCTTCATGAAGATGTAACTGGCAGACAAGGGCACTGCACAGAAAAAAAAGGCATCTTAAGAGAAAGGAGATGTTCCAGACAATGGAATTGCTGTTACATATGACAGGCAGCTGTAAACCCATCAATTCTAATTCCAGCTGTGACAGAGACACTGTGACAGTGAGTATATGCAAGGGTTAGAACTTGTTAGATTTGTTAGTTGTTATATATGTTTTTGACAGAATATTTTAATTATGCACAGCATAAAACCCATACCCATAACCCATAGATTCAATTAACTGATTGCTGATTGTAATATAATATAATTCAATAATCTTAAGTATAAACATCAGACAGTGTATGTATCACCACGGAGCGCCACAGGAAGTCATTCCTGCCTGTGGATGTCAAACGCTTTAACTCCTCCCTCTAAGTGTTAGTCTATATGACCCTAAGTCACTAAACTGGACATTGGATCATTAACATCACTGTAATACTTCAAATAATTGTGCAATATTCTCTGTTTAATACTCCTGTGCAATAGACTGTGTTTTCAGTTTAACTTATTGATATTTATTCATACTTCTATTACTGCTGTGTAATATCCCCCGTCTCACAATCATCTTAATAAGCTACACTTAACTTGACAGTATTCATTATTGCACTATTACTTATTACTTAAATTATTACATTGTATTATACCGTACATACTTATCAACCTCTAAATCCACTTTGGTACTTAAACTTATTTTAGCTTTTATACTTTATATCCACTTGTACTTCATTTATTTTACCTGTATTATAGTGTATTATATTTTGATTTGCTTAGTACTTCTATTCCTTCTATTCTCAAGTGTGCACTGACGTGATAGTGAGCAGTTGTAACGAAAGGGTTTACCCTTGGGGATCAATAAAGTATTTCTGATTCTGATTCTGAAGTCCGACTTCCATCTCGGACAAACTGTCTTCACCAGACTGATTGATTGCTACATGAGAAGTATACAGGAAGAGAATGGCATATTTTTAATTAATTAATTAATTTATTTATTTTATTTACCCAGTCCATGATAGCTTTTGCCCATAGTGAAACCAGAAAACTCATAGTTCTACTGAAGTCTTTATCTTTAGTTAATACGTTCGCCACCTATATTTAGTGGGAGATTTGTGTCATTTGAATGGCTGCCTATGGCAACAAGTCTTTCAAATTAAATGGCAAAAAATCATCTCTGACTCCTTCGTTAAGGTTAGGCACCTCTGTTGTCATGGTTACAATAATACAGTAAACACATGGTTAAGGTTATGGAACGATTGTCCATCCATACTGATCTTGTAGAGGCTTGTCGTGGGGCTGGAGCCAATCCTAGCTGACAGTTGGTGAGAGGTGGGGTACACCCTGGACAGGTCAGCAGTCAATCACAGGGTGGAGCGATAAAGAACTGTTGGTTGGAAACGGGAAACGAACAGCGGCCTTCCGTGTTAAAGCCCGACCTCCACCCTATCTGGAATTTGTCGCTCTATAATAACGTTACCTGACTCCCTTCTTTGCTCCTGTCATAATTACTAAGGCCGCTAGAGGGGTTCGTCACGTCAAAGTAAACATATGTCGTTTTGAAAAGTAAGGGCATCACCAAAGTCATTAGGATACATCCTCTGGGCTCCATGAATGTCGGTACAAAATGTAATGGCAATCTATCCAATAGTTGGATTTCATTTTGGACCAAAGAATTGGACCAACCGACCAAACCGGCTAAAACCAAAAAGCAGTGAACACTTTGAGTTTGGTTGACTTCACTCTCCACTACACTGTACTGTATATGGCAGTCTGGGCTCTTCAAATCCAGGCACAGACTTCTTAATATTCATTGTCCTTGTAGGGAGTTAAATGAACAGGCCTCAGCCAGTCAGTCACTTAGCTGTCGTCTCTGCTTGATGATGTCATCATGAATCATTAACTCAGAGATGGAGATTTTGGGGCTGCGTGGTCACCCATTATGGAAAACAACCCCCCCGGCCTCTTTATCTGATAGATTTTGAGTGAGCCAAATTGTTCATAAATTTTGGACATGGAGTCATAAATGTCAGGAAAAGGGAGGAAAACAGACAGACAAATTCCTCCAGCGTGATGGCATGCTAATGATTACTACTGAGAGTGTGTGAGGAGAGAGAAAGAGAGGCTAGAACGGAATAATGCTAAGGGAGTGTTAAAGGCAGAATGATAGCGCAAGAGTGGAAGATAAAGAAATAGGGGGGAGGTAGGTGGTTTGGATCAGGATAGGTGAATGTGTATGTGCCACTGTTTGTGAGTTAATCATTGATGGAGGGAAGAAGACTCACTGCATATCTCTGTGCTAAGGAAAAAAACCTACCTTTTGAAACAGAAATCACATGGTATATTCTAATGAGCTAACTCTATTAATAAAGGGGTTTCAGATAAGGTAACATACAACCATGTGTTTAGGGAGGATGCTTTCCTAAATAATGCTGCATCTTAATAAAAGTTATAATACTTTCTATGCATTTGCATTCTGTTATTGCCTTTATATGGTAGTTTTCATTGTCACTAGAGGAGACTGTTTTTCCAGTGCCTGATGGATTTATGGAAGACAATACGATACAGTGCAGCGGACATGCCATTTGCTATGGCTGACTATGCCTTTCTGTGGTTTTGGCACTGAAACACTGGGAATGGTAAGGGGCTTTTCGCTTTTGAAGATTGAGGGTGTCTTATGTTGCGCAGATTGGGACAAATTTGTGAAATAAAATTGACTGATCTTGACTTGATTGTGGCTATTGCTATGACTGTAGCTATGGTTTGCCACTGTCTGGCTAACATACTTTTTACAGCACAAAACAGTTACAAGACAGTAACATTGGCCAGGAAAGCATTGTAAAGACACTCCCGCCAGGATATGAACCTGGTACTTCTATCAGATATGACAGATATGTTACATAGGCTACACCAAAGCAGTTCAAGAATAGCGTCACCACAATGCTCAACTCAGTAATGTCAATTCTCTGCAACTGCTCAAGCCTTGCATGTAGTTTGTCTTATATCCATTAAAAACATATGTCACAGCCTATGTAATCATAACAGCTACAGTGAGTCCAAATCACAGCAGCAGGAACGCCCGTAGGTCCATTGCATGGCCACATTGTTGCTAAACTGTTGAGCTCCGCTCTGTCACCTCCTTCAGTCAAAAACAGCAGCAACAACAGTAACGTCACATGTACAAAAGTTAAACAGTCCTTTGCTTAGCTATATACACTGTTACTCTATGCTATGCTCACTTACATGTTCGGTGATTACGTTACCAGTCCGTAAAGGAATGCTGAGTTCAGAAGAGCATGCAGTCTCTTAATGAAAGTTCAGTTAAAACCTGTATTATTAAAATGTATTTGTAGTTGCCACCAGTAACCACAAATGTTGCCAAATCAACCAGGATGGAAATTGTATCACTTTAAGCTAACAGTTTCTTCACATTAATTGGACTAACTCTTCTCTAGACTAGGGCTAAAGATTGTGTCACATTAATTTAAATTTGGAAACAGGTCTTATTCATTACATTAATGAATTACATCAACTTTTACTCAAAATGTCATTGCCTTGCTGCTTCTTTCAGTATAATATCACTGGCCAGTCACATTTCCAAGGTTCAACCTTGGAATTCACTGGCAAATGCCAAAAGCCCCCTCCGGTTTGCGCTGTACGCCCATTACTGCAACCCCCAACATGGATCCAACTCTATTGTGAGTTTTGTTGATGACACAACCATCATCGGTCGGATTTCAACGATGAGACTTCATATTGAGGAAATTAACTATTTTGTAGAGTGGTGCACAGAAAACAACCTACTGCTCAACATTAGCAAAACCAAGGAGCTGATGAAAAAGGAGGCAAAAACACACACCCCTGTCTACATCAGGGAGCTGAGGTGGAGCAGGTGAATAGTTTTAGGTTCCTGGGAATCAGCATCACAGAGAACCTGTCATGGTCATCTCACATCTCCATGGTAGTTAAGAAAGCTCAGTAATGGCTGTATTTCTTAAGGAAACTAAAGAAGGCACAAAATTCCTGTGCCAAGTCTTTTTAAATGTTTACAGAGGAGCAATAGAAAGCTATCCTGACTGGAAACATCACAAACTGGCATGGGATGTGCACAGCCCAGGACAGGAGGGCTCTGCAGCAGGTGATTAAAACCGCTCAGAATTGGTACCCATCTACCGAGCATCAGTGATATCG
This sequence comes from Siniperca chuatsi, assembly GCF_020085105.1. NCBI lineage: Eukaryota > Metazoa > Chordata > Actinopteri > Centrarchiformes > Sinipercidae > Siniperca > Siniperca chuatsi. Next base: position 25,230,959 of record NC_058054.1, read on the forward strand.
GTGAGGTACCTGTGCAGAGCCAGAAGGATACTAAAAGACAGTACCCACCCTAGCCACAGCCTGTTAACCCTGCTGCCATGTAGAGAGATACAGAAGTATCCGCTGTCGTACCACCAGATTACAGAGCAGCTTCATCCCTCAGGCTGTGAGACTTATTAATTCATGCTCAGCACTCCACTATGTAAAATAGTTTTATTTCCATGACTTATTATTTATTCACTCATCTACTGTATAGAAGTGTTATATATAACATTTGTTTTGTTTTGTGAGTAACATAAAGGGAACAACTCAAATCTCATTATACAACCCTGTGTTGTAAAATGATAAATAAATCTACCTTGTACCTTGTAATATTGCCCTGCAAATTTAGCCTCATGCCAGTACAGAGAGGAAGAGAAAGAGAGGCTACAGAAAGAGATGAGAGAGCTGGGAGTGACAAGAGATGCAGGAACAGACAGATAGATACACGCAGGGACAGAAACCTCAAGAGAGAGAACGAGACTCCCCGACTCGCTAGTCACACCAAGGGAGAGAGACAGACCACTGTGTCATCTGGGATCACTGAGCACTGTAATAGGCTTGAGTCTCATCAATTGGGCTCAGGTCAGCTTGGCTGTAGATTTCCTTGCTGTCTCCCTGCCAACAACAGCACATGGGAATATGATTCTCCGGCAGACCCAGAATAATCCTAGAAGGTCTCACTTAGCTGGCTTTGAGAGAAAAAGAAATAATAGGTTCAAGTTTCCCAGATAATTCATACTGGCATAATATTTGCCCACTTGTTCATAATGGAACTACAATGAGCTTAACACCGGAATGCTCTTGGCAAACCCAACACAGGGTATGAGTTGTGTCCTCTGTGCCGACATTATTCTCAGTGTAATTTATTCACAGTGCCCAATATTTTTATGTTGGAGATTCTACACACACACACATACACTTGTGAAATGATAACCATTTGATTTGATAGCACCATTTGAATTGCTCTCTTCATTTTGGCTGGGGCAGTAGATGTCCATGTGTGTAGCAAAACAAAGTAGGTGTTGTTCTGACTAAGGTACCCATCAGGGAAAACTTTGCTATTTCTAAAATTTTATTCAGGACAACATGTGGCCACTATGTAGTTTTTGAAAGATGACACAACACAATCTTCTTACAAATGATAAGTTGAATATGAAAGCAATAAAACACACCCTCGCTAAATTCAACACAATCAGGGGTTTTGCTGTTACAGCCTTACATGGTCTGGTATGACCGGTAGCTTATGGTGGCTAATGTTAGCTAATGTCACCAAATTGACACATTTATGGTGGTGTACCTGACATTACTAAATCAGTAACATAACTTTACTTCTCTACTTGTGTTTATGTTACAATATGTTATATGTGTGTAACAGAAAAAACATTTAAATGGTTTTATTTACAAACGTAAGCTTACCAACAGCCTGTTGCACCAGCTGAGCTTAAGTCTTGAGTCTAAATTCTATTGCAAAGTCAACATTAAGTGCTACTTTGTAACATGTTAGTTTGACACTAAACTCGGCACTTTGTATATTTGCACCTTCTTTACTTGCACCATAACTTAACTAATTTAGGTGACTGTAATCAAAACATTGTAGCAGAATGTGACATTTCACCTAGTGCAGCATTCAGGTAAAATGGGAGAAAAGCCACTACTAACTAGGGATGGAAATTAAAAGACAAGTACAACTACAAGACAATTTAATTAAATAAGAGATGTCACATGTGAACTAGCTAACGTATGATACAAGGTGTTTGTCCGTTATCTACTCAATAATTACATTCAGTTTTATTTATATAGCGCAAGTTCATAACAGAAGTTATCTCATTGCACTTTTCCTATAGAGCAGGTCTAGACCATACTCTTTATAATATTATTTACAGAGATCCAACAATTCCCAATTCAATAATCATTTATCAATCTCTTCTGCTGTACTTTGATCTTTCATGCTAGGGTGAGGATGACATAATTATAACTATGATTATAAATATTAAAAATGTCAATAACAGTGTCTGGAAAACTTCCATCTTGGTGAAAAGATTCTGCTGACAACACTTAAACAGTTATAAGTTTCTGTGACAAGCAATCAAGTGGTGCCAGCAACAATTCCCAAGTGAATGCAGCATAAAGTCACACTCGTGACCTTGTGTAATCCCAGCGACAGTAACTGCACTGTACAATACTGAGCATTCATGTCAGTTATCACAAATGTAAATCATCGTAAATGGGATGTAGTACTATTCAAGTCAATTTTATTTATATAGCGCCAATTCATAACAGAAGTTATCTCATTGCACTTTTCCTATAGAGCAGGTCTAGACCGTACTCTTTATAATATGATTTACAGAGACCCAACAAATCCCACCATGAGCAAGCATTTTGCGACAGTGGCAAGAAAAAACTTCCTTTAAGAGGCAGAAACCTTGGACAGAACCAGACTCAATGGTGGGCTTCCATCCGCCACTGCCGTGTTAGGTTTTGAGAGAGAAAAAGAGAGAGGGGGGGGGGGAGGCACAATGCAAATACCACCTAGAATTTTTTTTAAATAGTAGAATTGTATTTGTAGTATAAATATTAATAAATTAATAATAATAGGAATGACAGCTATAGACAGTAACAGAGCCAATAACAACAACTGTAGTAGCAGTTGTCGAGCAGGAACATGTGGCCAGCAAGTGGCCCACAACCACAGATTCAGTCTCTGCAGCTCCGCAGGCATAATTACCTGCTGAAAGCGACAGAAGGAGAGAGGAGAGAAACAAGAAAGCACAAAACTACGGGAGAGAGATGATGTCGACTTAGTAACATGCAGTACAGATGGAGAGGAAGAGAAGGAGAGAGGAAAGAGGTGCATCATGGGAAGTCTCCTGGCAGTCTAGGCCTATAGCAGCATAACTAAAGAATGGTTCAGGGCTCACCCAAGCCAACCCTAACTACGCTTTATCAAAAAGGAAAGTCTTAAGCCTACTCTTAAATGTGGAGATGGTGTCTGCCTCCCAAACCCACATTGGGATCTGATTCCACAGGAGAGGAGCTTGATAGCTGAAGGCTCTGGCTCCCATTCTACTTTTGGAGACTCTAGGATCCACAAGTAACCCTGCACCAGCTTAGTGCGGCTCCTTTAATGCCAATTACATGTTCCAGTCTCTGTAATAGGATGTGATGGTCAATGGTGTCGAACGCAACAATTTTCACCAGTGCTGTCTCTGTGCTATGATGCACTCTAAATCCTGACTGAAAATCCTCAAATAAATTATTGTTATTTAGAATGTCACACAACCGATTGGCAACTGCTTTTTCAAGGATCTTAGAAAGAAAGGAAAGGTTAGATATTGGTCTATAGTTGGCTAAAACCCCTGGATCAAGAGTGGTCTTTTTAAGAAGCGGTTTAATTACAGCTACTTTAAAGGATTGTGGTACATAGCCTGTTAATAAAGACAGATTGATCATATCCAGTAAAGGGGCGCTAACTAAGGGTAAAACGTTTTTAAGCAGACTAGTTGGAATGGGGTCTAAGAGATTGGTTGATGGCTTAGATGAATTAATCGTCAAAGTCAGCTGAAGAAGGTTGACAGGAGCAAAGCAGCCAAAACACACATCAGGCTCTACAGCTGTTTCCAAAGTTCCTGTGTACTACAGACATCTGTCACAAGAAGTAGGGTAAATATCAAAAAAATATCCCCTGGTTCTTTCAGTTCCTCTCAACCCATTTCTACTAAGTTATAGTGTAACTCCCACACTACAAACTATGCTATGTTAACACATAATATAGCTGGTGCAACAGGCTGCAGCAGACATGTCTGTTGTATCCTGCACCCACTCTGTCAGGTCACTTAAGTATGATGTCTTTAAGGTTCAAGACTTGAGAGGATCTTAGGAAATGAAGGGGAAATCAGTGTGCTATTATCCTGTAATTACCACTTGTGGCCACTGTGGCTGCTGTTCTGCAAAGGCTACATAGTCTTGCTTTATCATTGCATTTGAAAGCTGATAATTATGAGCTCCTGGCACGACACATGGGGACCTTCAGAAAATGTCTGGTTTAGTGTTAAGGAGCACTCCACCACTTGGCTCTAATCTGTGGAGACCTGCTATCTAGTGCTCTACAATTTAAAAACCTATTTTTCGAAAACAGTTTGACTTCAGCATTATATTGAATTTACTACATGTTATGTCCATGTTTACTGCCATTACAGATAGAATCTTGAATGGTTTTGATTGATATGTTGTTGGAGGTGACAGAGGTGATGTTAGGTTAGTGCGAAATGATGGTCCTCTAATAGCTGAAATCATAAATTTATTTACATTAACTTTGCTTTTTGCATTGTTTGGTTTTGACACAAATTTGCTGCAACAGCCGCAGAATTTGCTGTAAATTGTTTTTTGGGCAATTTCATTTTAAAGGGAAGCACCATAGAGAAAGGAGAGAAGCTCTCACCATTTACCACATGCTTTTATTGGTCTATTCAGCTTGTGATTATGGATTTTCTCTGAACTTGTTTGGCCTTTTTAAAGAAAGAATTATGACATAATAGAAATGCCCATCTGTATGTGACACCATACTGTCAATCTTCAGATAACTATTGTTTCTAAATGACAATGTTGCAAATGATGCTACTGTGATTACGATGAGCTTCTAATGGTGAATGAGTATAACTGAATATTGAAGCACAGGTGTTTACTCTGTAATGGCTATTCATTAGAACATAACAGCTTTTTTGTATTATAATGACATATGAAACTCCCCCAGCTCCTCAGTCATTGTCTATGCATGCCACTAGGGATAAAATAGACTGTAGTGAACAGATTTATATTGCTCAAAAAGGGAGTTTTTAAACATAAATTACTTGAGTGCATCTAATTTTGTTCTGTTTTCTCTTTCTCCACCTTTCCTTTCTCCACTTCTGCCCTGTCTCTGTTGAACTCACTGTAGATGAATTCAAAGCCTTCCTGAAGCGCTTGCCCACTGACCGGTTCTTGAATGTGTCCACGATCGCCAAGTTCTGGTCGGCTGACTTGTCCCTCCAGAAGCGCTACGCCCAGCTGGAATCCAGCACTGCCCTGGTCCTGGGCAAAGCCCAGAAGATCATCAGGAAACTGTTCACGCTGAGCAAACGCTGCCCCAAACAACCTCGCATCAGTTTGCCCCGAGAGAGGTAGCCCACTGGGATACATTGACAGAAAACAAACTAAATGAGGAAGGCATAATTTGTCATTACTGGGAGCTTTGGCGGCTGTTTTGTGCTGATTCATTACAGCTGTAGGTTCTCTAACAGCCTGCCTCAAGCAGGGCACACAGGGAAACCCCAGAGCTATCTGTCTGGAAAGAGCTCAGCTTTGAATTTAGCAAAACCCCAAAAGTTATACACACAGGAAGGTGGGAAACATGCCAGTGGGGTACTAATTGCTCCCTTTAAGCAGTTTCCCATCCAGAACATGTATTTGTAGATTGCTGGCATTGTGATTTCAGCTGTTTCAGCTTTGGGCTGTCTCTGCTGTCAACAGATTGTACAATAGTAAATATGTCTTACTGTTAAAAACTGTTGGGCATTATGACAGTAGTAGTAACACTACGTAGATAGCTGTACCTTTAATGTACCTGAATGGATCATCGACCCACAACACCCAGATGGAGTGCCAATAAAGTGGCCTAGCAACAACTGCATGCAAAAGGAATAACTGTCAACATTTTATAGAAATGGTGTGTAAAATAATGTGAATACATTATTCAGATACGCACAGACAGTGCGCTCTGAACAGATACAGAAAACATCTGAATTTTTGCAGTAATATTGTGCAGTGCGGAATAAAGCTTGAGCAATGTTCCACAGGTTTTTTACCTCATGATCCAATATTGAAGCCTGGTACCTTGCAAATTGACAGAACACAGAACACAATAAATTTGAATGCAGAAAATGTATCAGATTAGAAATCAGAATCAGAAATACTTTATTGATCCCAGAACAACTTCCAGTAGTAACCACACCCTCTTCGGATATAAATCCAAATTAAGACACATATACAGATATTTTTGTGACATTAACAGATACAGATAGCAGAATTGCGTTACACCCCTACTTATCCCACAAATTTACCATGGCCCACAGGAAGTGATGTGTTTTACATGTCCAGTTTGACTGGAGCAGTGACAAGTTATGTTTCCTTTTAAAATGTTGCATGAAGAAAAGCTTATTACAAGTTGGGTTTTACTTTCATATTTCTGGCTGTTGGTTCCATCTATTATAATAACATTGTACTCATCAAAGTAATTGCTGAGAACAGTCTGAAAGGACGAGAAACATGAGCAGTCAGATTGACTGTGTACGACCATTTCTGTAACTTTCGGAAACTGACAATCCAACATTCACACACACTTTACGCAGTGATTGGTCCGTTGTACAGAGGTAAGCTGGGTGTGAACTTCTCTCTCTAGCACTCTTTTTCAATCTTTACACAACTATTTGAGGCACTTTTTTGCAGAGTGCAACACTATGAATGCCTTCCAAGAGAAGCTGTCTGAAAATCTGCACCGTTATCCCCATATTTAAACAACATTACATCTCCCCTCTCTCTATGCTGGGAATTTTGAGAAACATGAAGTTAGCAGCGACCATAGTCAAATGTATTCCTGGGGCCAGAGCAGACGACGTTGAATCTTATTTAAAACTGCTGGCTAAGGATAAGCATAAACACAGTAAGATTGTTATTCACGTTGGCGGTAACGACTCCCGATTACGCCAATCGGAGATCACTAAAGTTAATGTTGAGTCGGTGTGTACATTTGCAAAGATAATGTCGGACTGTAGTTTTCTCTGGGCCTCTGCCAAATCTGATGACATGTTTAGCCGCATGTCTTCATTCCGCTGCTGGCTGTCGAGGTGGTGTCCAGCAAACGATGTGGGCTTTATAAATAATTGGTGGACTTTTTGGAGAAGACCTGGTCTGATTATGAGAGATGGTGTTCATCCCACTTTGGATGGAGCAGCTCTCATATCTAGAAAACTTGCCGAGTTTATTAGTGGACCAAAACCATGACAACTCAGTGTTTATACCAGGAAGCAGAGTTGCAGTCCTACACACTTTTCTGCACTTCCATTAGAGCGGTTACCCACCAAAAACTCTTTAGTGATGGTGCCTGCCCTCTGACCACTTAAATTAATAAAATCAAAAGTTAACAGAACAGGGATTATACATAAAAACATAAAATAAAATGACCACCGCTGAAATAGCACAACAAAATAGGAGAATTAAATGTGGATTCTTAAACATCAGATCATGACATGTCATCTAAAGCTGTCCTAGTGAACGACTTAAAATAAGTCAATATGATACTCAGATATTGTCTTACTGAAACCTGACAGAGTCATGAAGAATGTGTTAGCCTAAATTAATCCACTCCGCCCAGTCATAGTAATACTTCCTTGAGGCACCAGCTGAGGAGGTGGAGTTGCGGCCATCTTTGACTCAAGCATATTAATCAACCCTAAACCCAAACTAATGTATAACTCATTCAAAAGCCTTGTTCTTAGTCTTTCACACCCAACTTGGAAAAGACAGACAATTCTATTTGTTATAGTGTGCCGCGCTCCTGGTCCTTATTCTGAATTTTAATTTGAGTTTTAATCAAGTTTAGTCCTTAAAATAGATGAAGTAATTATTGTAGGTGATTTCAATATTCATGTGTTTGTTCTATTCTGTTTGTTCTGGTAAATGGCATTGAAATTGAACATTTAATAGTCTTTCCACAGAATCCTTCATTACCGGACTATTATTTAAAAACTTTTGAACTCCTGTTACTGGACTACACGCCATTAGGCAACACTCCTACTCTAGAGGTCCATCTGATAGTGCTGTAGCTTTTAAGGAAAGTGATTCCATCTGCATTTAATTCAATGCTGTGTCTCAATATAATTTCAGCCCCTCCCTAAATTACCATCTTGTTCATAGTGCTCACATGCTCACTGCGAACGACACTTGAGTCTAAAAATGCTAAGTGCTACATTCGGCACCATTGAACATCACATCCTATTACAGAGACTGGAACATTTAATTGGCAATTAATGGAAGCAAAATAAGCTGGTTTAAATCCTATCTATCAGATCGATCCATCGATCAAGCCAGATGAAACTAACAAGTTAGCTAAACTTCAAGCATGCCTTAAGAAAATATAAACCTGGATGACCTGCAATTTTCTGATGTTAAACTCAAACTAAAGATATAACTGAAGTTATTGTACTTGGCCCCGAACACCTTTGAGACCTATGGTTCCTAGAGTCTCCAAAAGTAGAATGGAAGCCAGAGCCTTCAGTTATCAAGCTCAGGAAACAGGTCCCAGTTTGGGTTCGGGAGGCAGACACCATCTCCACATTTAAGAGTAGGCTTAAGACTTTCCTCTTTGATAAAGCTTATAGTTGGGGCTGGCTTAGGTGAGTCATATATATATAACTTTGTCCTTCCCCCTTCGCGGGTGGTCTCATCCTTCGAGCTCGGGTCCTCTACCAGAGGCCTGGGAGCTTGAGGGTTCTGTGCAGTATCTTTGCTGTTCCTAGTACTGGTCACAAACAGATGGCCGGACATTCTCCTTCAGGAGTTTTTGGTAGACAGCAGAATTCATGATTCCATTTATCATAGCAAGTCTTCCAGGTCCTGAAGCAGCAAAACAGCCCCAGACCATCACACTACCACCACCATATTTTACTGTTTATGTGATGTTCTTTTTCTGAAATGCGGTGTTACTTTTAGGCCAGATGTAATGGGACATACACCTTCCAAAAGTTCAACTTTTGTCTCGTCAATCCACAGAGTTTTTCCCCAAAAGTCTTGGGGATCATAAAGATGTTTTCTGGCAAATGAGAAGAGCCTTAATGTTCTTTTTGCTCAGCAGTGGTTTTCGTCTTGGAACTCTACCATGCAGGCCATTTTTGCCCAGTCTCTATTTTATGGTGGAGTCATGAACACTGACCTTAACTGAGGCAAGTGAGCCCTGCAGTTCTTTGGATGTTGTTGTGGGGTCTCTGAATGACTGAAGAACAAAATGAAGACTATGGAGTGGCCTAGTGGAGATAAGTTGAGCAAACTGTTTGCGAATGTTTATTCAACATCTGTTGCATAATAGCCAAACCTTAAATGGATTCAGATGTAAATTTGATACAGCAATCTAGTGAGGCTGACAGACGAAGAAGAAGAAGAAACAAAATGAAGACTTTCGAGTGGCCTAGTCAAAGTCCTGACCTGAATCCTATTGAGATGCTGTGGCATGACCTTAAAAAGGCAGTTCATGCTCGAAAACCCTCCAATTCTGCAAAAATGAGAGGGCCAAAATTCCTCCACAGCGCTGTACAAGACTCATTGCAAGTTATCGCGAACGCTTGATTACAGTTGTTGCTGCTAAGGGTGGCCCAACCAGTTATTAGGTTTAGGGGGCAATCACTATTTCACACAGCGCCATGTAGGTTTGGATTTTGTTTTCCCTTAATAATAACAACCTTCATTTGAGGTCAAACTAATAACAACCTTCATGTAAGGTCAAACAAGGTCTGCGTCAGGTGCTGGGGAACCAGAGCACCGTGATGAAAAATGGGCTACTGGAACAAGATGGAGATGGGAGAGATGCGATAAAAAGGCTCTTTTGGAATGCTACTACTCCAGTAACCCTAGTAAGAGGGGTTTCGTGCAAAGGATGTGGGATAAATGGTTACTTCGAAACCCACAATCAAGGCTTACAGCGAAGCAACTAGTAGCTCAGTGTTCCAACATCCACAAGCGGCAAATGCTAACACAACTTGAGACTGACGAGATACAACACAAATGCTACGGCAAGGGGGAGGCAGTGACTGACCTGAAAGATAAGATCCCGTGATAAAAAACTTTGTCCTTCACCCTCCGCGGGTGGTCTCATTCTTCGAGCTCGGGTCCTCTACTAGAGGCCTGGGAGCTTGAGGGTTCTGCGCAGTATCTTTGCTGTTCCTAGTACTGCACTTTTCTGGACTGAGATGTCTGGTGTTCTTCCAGGGATCTGCTGTAACCACTCCTCCAGTTTGGGGGTCACTGCCCCGAGTGCTCCGATGACCACGGGCACCACTGTCGCCTTCACGTTCTAGGCCTTCTCCAGCTCTTCTCTGAGCCCTTGGTATTTCTCTCGTTTCTCAAGTTCCTTTTTCCTGATGTTGCCATCACTTGGTATTGCCACGTCAACCACAACGGCTTTCCTCTGCTGTTTGTCCACCACCACGATGTCTGGTTGGTTCGCTATTACCATTCTGTCAGTCTGAATCTGGAAGTCCCACAGGATCTTGGCTCGGTCATTCTCTACCACCTTTGGAGGTGTTTCCCACTTTGACCTCGGGGTTTCCAGTCCATACTCCGTGCAGATGTTCCTGTACACTATGCCAGCCACTTGGTTATGGCGCTCCATGTATGCTTTCCTGCCAGCATCTTACACCCTGCAGTTATGTGCTGGATTGTCTCAGGGGCCTCTTTGCACAGCCTACACCTTTGGTCTTGTCTGGTGTGGTAGATCTGGGCCTCTATTACTCTGGTGCTCAGGGCCTGCTCCTGTGCAGCCATGATGAGTGCCTCTGTGCTGTCCTTCAGACTGACCCGCTCTAGCCATTGGTAGGACTTCTTGATATCAGCCACTTCAGTTATGTTCCGGTGGCACATCCCATGTAGGGGTTTGTCCTCCCATGATGGTCCCTCCTCCAGCACCTCTTCCTCTGTTCCCCATTGCCTGAGATATTCACTGAGCACGTCATCTGTTGGGGCCTTATCTTTGATGTACTTGTGGATCTTGGATGTTTGATCCTGGATAGTGGCTCTCACACTCACTAGTCCACGGCCGCCTTCCTTATGGCTAGCGTACAGTCTCAGGGTGCTGGATTTGGGATGGAACCCTCCATTCATGGCGAGGAGCTTTTGTGTCTTAACGTCTGTGGTCAGTATCTCTTCCTATGGCCACCTTATTATTCATGCAGGGTATCTGATCACTGGCAGGGCATAGCTTTTTATTGCCTGGAACTTGTTCTTGCCATTGAGCTGACTTCTTAGGACTTGCCTTACTCGTTGGAGGTATTTGGCAGTTGCTGTTTTCCTTGTTACCTCTTCGAGGTTGCCATTTGCCTGTGGTATTCCAAGGTACTTGTTCCCATCCTCAATGTCTGCTATTGGGAGTAAGACCCCTACTGTGTGGACTACTTTCACTCTCTTTGTCACCATTCAACTACACTTGCCCAATGCCAGTGCGGTACAGTAGATCCTGGTGGTGTGGATCAGTGAGTCAATGTCCCGCTCGCTCTTAGCATATAGCTTGATGTCATCCACGTAGAGGAGGTGACTGATGGTGGCCCCGTTCCTGAGTCGGTATCCATAGCCAGTCTTGTTGATTATTTGGCTGAGGGGGTTCAGACCTATGCAGAACAGCAGTGGGGATAGAGCACCCCCTTGGTATATGCCACATTTGATGGACACTTGTGCAAGTGGCTTGCCATTGGCCTCAAGGGTGGTTTTCCACAACCTCATCGAGTTTGCAATGAAGTCTCTTAGGGTCCTGTTGATGTTGTACATCTCCAAGCATTCAGTTATCCGTGTATGGCATTGAGTCATATGCTTTCTTGTAATCAATCTAGCCAGTGCACAGGTTGGTGTGTCGGGCTCTGCAGTGTTGGGTGACTGTTCTGTCAACCAGGAGTTGGTGTTTGGCTCCTCTGGTTTCTTTGCCGATGCCCTTCTGTGCTTTGCTCATGTATTGATCCATGTTCCCACTTATCTTAGCCGCGATGATGCCTGACATGAGCTTCCATGTTGTGTAGAGACAGGTTATTGGCCGATGTTGGATGGGACTGTACCCTTTGCGGGATCCTTCAGGATCAGGATTGTACGCCCTTCGGTAAGCTATTCAGGGTGCGTCCCATCCCTTAGCAGCTGGTTCATTTGTGCTGCTAAGCGCTCGTGGAGTGCAGTGAGCTTCTTTAGCCAGTAGGTGTGGATCCTGTCAGGGCCCGGTGCTGCCCAGTTTTTCATACCTGAGACTCTTTCTTTGATGTCTGCCACTGTGATGGTAACTGGATTCTGTTCAGGGAGGTTGCTGTGGTCCTCTCTCAGAGCCACCAGCCACTGTGCATCGCTGTTGTGTGATGCCTCCCTCTCCCATATACTTTTCCAGTACTGTTCAGTTTCCAGCCTTGGTGGGTCTGCTCTGCTGTTATTACCCTGCCATTGAGCGTACACTTTCGCAGGTTGAGTTGCGAACAGCCGGTTTATTCTTCTGGCTTCATTATCTCTCGTGTACCTCTTTAGGTGGCTGGCCAAAGTTTGGAGCCTTTGTTTGGCAGTTTCGAGTGCTTCAGGTATGGGCATCTGGTTGTACCTCTTGGGTACTTGTATTTTCATTGCACCTCTCTCGTCCTGTCAGTTGGCTCACTTCTCTCCGTGCCTCCTTGATTTTAGCCTCCAGCCTTCATTTCCATGGTGGGTATTGTTTCTCATGGCTCCCATGGTTGGTTATAGCCAAGCATCTCGAGGATCACTGCTGCTGAAGTGTATATCAGCTCATTGGTTTCGGTGATGGTTATGGTAGGGATCGCACTCAATGCTGCATTCACATCTTCTAGGAGACTTTCTGATGGTACTTCATTTAGCCATTGTAATTGGCATCGGGGTTGCCTTGCATTCATTCTCGCCATGAACTTATCTTTCAGGTCAGTCACTGCCTCGTTCAACATGATTGCACTTGCTGGGGCTTTGTACCCAATCTCCGGTTGGGGAGCCGCCGTTAGCTCCCCTCTGACCTGGCGTCCTGGCTCCCCCTTGCAGTAGCATTTGTGTATATATATATATATATATATATATATATATATATATATATATATATATAAATGTTTAGTGTCTTTCTACAACTGAAAGGACGAGTTTTAACATGGAAGCATTAAATTGGTAACAAACAATTGATTCTTTAGGAAGAAATTAGTACAGGAAACTAATTAAGAAAGAACAGATCTGGGGTGGGAGTGAAGTGTTGCACCGATGATCCCCGCCCCCTGGACAGAAGGCTACTAAAACAGAGAAAGCCCAAACAGTCTAGTCTTTTTTTCTCTTCAATGCACTCTTCTCTTCAATACTTTGCAGACCCTTAACAAAGTTCTGTGACTCACCTGGACAGCGGCCTGCGGGCCAACAAAGTTAGAACTGAACGAACTGTGAGTTTATCAAAATCTGTGTTAGCCATCACAGCTACAGAACACCCAGCCAAGTTGGTGTGCAAGATGCAATACGCCTGAGAGAGACTGATTCAAGCTGAGTTGCACCGCAGGACCGACAATGCCTGAAGAAGCTCGAGCTCTTGGGAGCTCCACAAGAGGAATCACTGGTCGAACTGCGCATGGGACTCAGCACATCCAAACATGCAACAAACATGCCTAGTGCGCATGCGCCAACATGCATGCTGCCTGTTGCCATTGCTCCATCTCGTCGTCTTACTTTTTCCAACTTTTAGCTTTCCTTTTTCTTTAAAACGAGTAACTTTTGTGTCAATGTAATTTAAACTATCTACTTTACGAAAATGAGAGTAGAGAGTGTTTTGGTATTTTTTTTCTCTGTGAAACTTCTTCTCCTGCTACTCGGTCAGGGCACCACTGCAGAACACCTGTTTGGCAACACTGTTTACACCAGGGAACAGCTGATCATGCTAAAGTCAAGTAGCATTGTGCCCAGGACAACCAATGTCCCCACTGAGATCTGGAGGAGGACACACGAGGATGCAGAGGTGGAACGAAGCGGAGAGGGAAGAGAGAGGGGTGCAGGCAAAAGAGACTTAAGAACAAGAGATTTAAGCCGTGTCTGCCTTCTCTTGTCATGGGCAATGTGAGATCACTGGCGAATAAAATGGATGAGCTAACGGCGTTAGCATGGAGTCAGACGGAGTTCCGTGAGGCTACATCAGGATATCCCGGATCATAACGTCTCCATTGACGGCTTTCAGACTGTTCAGGCCGACAGGGATCACATCGGGAGCGGTAAGCGGAAAGGTGGTGGACTTGCTGTTTTGGTCAACAACAGATGGTATAACCCAGGTCACGTTACTATCAAGCAGAGTATCTGTAACCCGGACATTGAACTGTTAGCTGTGGGACTCCGGCCATATTATCTGCCACGTGAATTCTCACATGCCATTGTTGTGGCTGTTTACATCCCCCCTCTGCTAAGCCTGCATCGGCGTGCAACACCATTCACACCGCCACAGCACAACTCCACACTCAACACCCGACTGCACTCATATTAATCTCGGGTGACTTCAACCATGTCAGTGTTTCAACAACACTGACTAATTTCACACAGTATGTGAGTTGTCCTACTAGAGAGGAGAGGACACTTCCCCTGAGGGGGGGAAGAGCTGTATGCATCCTTAACGTTAGCATACAGCTCTTCCCCCCTCCCCCCCTTGGGTAGGTCAGACCACAACTTCTGTGGGGACTGCAATGCAACTACTACTACTGCAACAATCCCAACTACGATGGTCCATTGTTATCCAAATAACAAACCATGGGTAACAAAGGACATCAAAGACATCCTGAATGCCAAGAGGAGGGCCTTTACTAGGGAGGAGGTGAGGGAAATCCAGGTTGACCTGAAGGTGGAGATCAGGGAGGCCAAGGAGAAGTACAGGAGGAAGCTGGAGTGGAAACTCCAGCAAAACAACATGAGAGATGTCTGGAGCGGCATGAAGAGCATAACTGGCAACAGACCGACTGGCAGCAGAGTCCTGCTCATTCCCCCTCTAACTCAGCTGCTGTCTGCCCTCAGACTCCTCTGAGTCCACTGCTCCCCCCTCCTCCATCTTCCTGGGAGAGTCCTACTCCCCCCTCAACTGGCTCTCAGGCTAACGGTCCTCTCCAGACTGATGACTCCCCCTCTCCTCCCTGTAACCTTCTGTGTGCCTGACTGCTGACCAGGTAAGAGGACAGCTGATGAAACTCCACTCAAACAAGGCGGCAGGCCCCGATGGTGTTTGCCCCGGGGTACTAAAAGCCTGTGCCCCCTAGCTATGTGGAGTCCTTCACCATGTCTTCAAGCTGAGCCTGAGTCTTCAAAGGGTCCCTGTTCTGTGGCAGACATCTTGCCTCGTTCCTGTGACGAAGACGCCGCGTCCCAGTGGCTCCAAGGACTCCAAGGCCCATGGTCAGACCCCTCCTGGACCCCCTTCAGTTCACTAACCAGCCCTGGCTGGGAGTTGAAGACACCATCATCTTCCTGCTGAACCGCATCTACACCCACCTGGACAAGCCGGCAAGCACGGTGAGGATAATGTTTTTTGACTTCTCCAGTGCTTTCAACACCATCCAGCCAGCACTGCTGGGTGAGAAGCTGGCAGCGATGCAGGTCGATGCCCCCCTCGTGTCCTGGATTGTTGACTACCTGACTGGCAGACCACAGCATGTGCGTCTGCAGCACTGTGTTGGACAGCGTGGTCAGCAACACTGGGGCCCCTCAGGTGACTCTCTGTCGGTGGTGTCAGAGAGGAGGATGCTGGCCAAACTACATGCCATCTTGGACAATGTCTCCCACCCACTCCATGATGTGCTGGTCAAACAAAGTAGTGCCTTCAGTGAAAGACTCATTCCCCCAAAATGCACCACAGAGCGCCACAGGAAGTCAATTCTTTAACTCCTCCCTCTAACATCACTGCAATACATGAAATATTTATTCATACTTATATTACTGCTGTGCAATAGCCACCGTCTAATGATCTGGTTAATCTGCTACACTTAACTTGATAGTACTCATTACTGCACTATTACTACCTGTAAATCCACTTTTGTACTTACACTTATTTTAGCTTTTATACTTATACCCACTTTGTACTTAATTTATCTTAGCTCAATTATAGTGTATTATATTTTGATTTGCTTAGTACTTCTATTCCTGTGTGCATTCACTTGATAGTGAGCAGCTTTAACAAAAGAGTTTCCCCTCAGGGATCAATAAAGTATTTCTGATTCTGAAAGCTGCCCACACAGGAAAATATACTGCGCCTCCCTCCTCCCTTCCAGTGCAATTTGTCCCCTGGCTATCTGAACCACCAGGTGAAAACATTATTTTTCCTTTGTTATATTTGGTTCATGCTAATAGGTTAGTAACAAGTAATTTAGTGTGAGGTCAGGAATAGAATCTCCTTTCAATATAATCATGATGGAATCGTAAAATATTTCACAAGTGCTTCCCAAAACTTCTCTTAGTTGCTGTATAGCAAAACGGTGATTATCTCTAGTCATAACCCAAATTATCCATTTATCAGATTACACTATAATCAATTATTACACTTTATCAATTATTCATCACTGCATTCATAACATTCATGGCTGCATTTATCCATTACTTTGTGTTTCTAGTAGTTATTAGTTATGTGTGTGTAATAAATGTTTCACATATAAAGATCGTTGGCTTTGTTTTCTTCTTACATTCAGTCACTTTACGTATCTGTTCCTTGTTTTACCTCTTGCTGCCTGATTTTAGGCTAATTCCCTCACAATGCTAATAATTTGTGCATTATCTCTTGACTGATCAAGAAAAACAGCTTAGTGTAAAACTGAGCTAAACTTTAACTACATGCTAAAAGGTGGAGAATTGATACAGAATGCGGGCAGAAACATAGATTTCCTACAAAGTTTAAATACGTGTTTAATACTATAAATTACACTCGATGTTACAGTCACTGCCCTTGCAATCCAGAAGAGCAGAGAACATCCCAATCGAGTGGAGATGTATGTGGAAACTGTGAGGCGGGGTTTATATACACATCGCTGCTGATTGGGTAACACCTCTGACACACCCACTAAACGAGAGAAAATGTATCTCAAAGCCCTTTGCACACCGTTTCACACCATTTTGAGGAAACATGTTCAACGCTCCTCTCTCTCTCATTCGTTGAGCCGGGGCCAACTTTGAATAGAGTGTATCAGCAGATAGGGGCGTCAGAACAGAACACGCTTTGACACTGAATGTTGCCACTGGATTTAAATCATGAGGTGCAGAATCATCCAATATGGATGTAATTCTTAAGGGTACTGGTCTAGGAGAGAAAACGCAGAAGAAATAAAGAGACAGAGGAAGAAAAGATAGTAAGAGAATGTTGGAGACTGAAGAGAAATGGGATGATGGACTGGAGACTAAGGGAGGAAAAAAGGGCAAGTGTGAGAGAGATGAAGGCTCTAGTTACCAGTGGTGGGGGCATTTATGGGGTAAGCTACGTGGTAAGTCCTCTCCTGGTCTGATAGCTCGGGACTTGTTTACAAAGGACTTTAATTTCCCTGACAGTCCTTTCCCTCCACCATCACTCCATCTCACCCCTTTAGCACTCTGCCTTGCTTTCTGTCTTTATTTCTCTCCCTCAGTCACCTCTGTGTCACCTTGCTCTCTCTCTCTATCTCTCTGTCTCACCCCTGTCACTCAGAGTCTTAACCCAATTCATACCAGCAACAAGAAGTTACTACTCAGCTACAAAAGCTTCCTATTTTCTTCTGCACAAATCCATTTGTTTTATCATCATTCATTTTTTTGTCTATTTACATAGGCCTGAGGGGAAGGAATTGCTGGAGCATAGGGGCAATGTTGTGTTTGATTTCCTGAACTTAGCCTGGGGATAGAATCTCTGCAGAGCCAATTTTCAGTCTGAACGTGTTGCTAATGTTACTGTACCAAAGTGGATGGTAATTTATGTACATCTGCCTTTACATCTCCATGGCAATACCAAACGACCACCTTTCTATAAAAAATAAGATGTCAAATTGCCATAGATAAATAGTCCCATTTATAAATAATATGGAGCAGACTGTGAATCAGATTTTCACCAATGGAAAATAGAATGCATATGGAGTAAACAGCAGTGTGATCTAGGACATCCTCGTTTAAGGCTCCAAGATTTTGCAAAAAATTGTTTTTTAACACTCTCTTAAACTTTTTAACTCACCTTATGCCTCTGAGAATATTTTGAAAGAAGAGACTTTCTCCCCTCTTTCAGTTGAAGGGAGGATAAGAGAATAGAAGGAGCACATGGGGGAAGGGTGCCACCACTCACTAAGAAAGTACAGTAACACTTTACAATAAGATACAGGGAATATTGAGTAGTTGCAAATGAATTAGTGAGGAACAAATCTATGGAAGATTTAAAATGCCTAAACAAAAACAAATCAAACAAAGAAATAAAGTTGAATACAATACATATTGTCTTTAATAACTTGTTGAATTGTTTTTCATTGTGAATTTTCCATGCCTCATTAAAATCAAATCACATCACAGGAAAAAAAAAAAGTGAAGAGATGTATTGCATTTCAGTGTTGTCCAGCAGAGAGTAGCATAGCCCCGCCAAAACTAAATGCAAAGTACTGTCAACAGTTTTCATGAAGAGGTGCAGGGGAGCTTTTTCTGTTTTAAAATGGAGACACAATGTCAATGCCAAAATGAAAAACAATCAACTGTCCAATCACAGCTTGGAAGGCGGAACCATGGGCTGTCAACACTTCAGAAAGAATTCTGCCTAGACGATCAGCACAAGAGTCTGTTTGTGCATCTTCCTGGAGCACAATCCATCCCTTAAAACTGCAGACAGACAACCACAAATGTAATTAAATGAACAGTCAATAGCCGTGTCCCTCTGGCTGGCTATCCCACAGGAAACTGTTTTGATGTCACAGGCTGTCTGCCATCCGTTTATGTCAGCAATGATAAACACCACCCATGGTTCCAACCCAAAGCTATGATTGGATAGTTGATTGTTTTTCATTTTGATGCTTCTCCATCTAAATAATTGTATCAAACTAAGTAACTGTAAAATGTTTTTCATTTAATTATGACACAGTAAATGTGTACATAAAAAGGAAATACATATAACAATGTGTATTGTATTTGACTTTATTTCTTTGTTTGATTTATTTTTATCCAGGCATTTAAAATTTTCCACATAGTTCAGCAACTAAGAAACTAATAAGACATTCCTGAATAATTCTGATCCATTGAATATATAGTAAATAATGATATGTTACTAGATATTAATTTAATGAACATTATGTATGATAACTTCATAGATACCGGTTGATGGCCGCCCCCTGGTTCTGCTCAAGGTTTCCTTGCCACTATCGCGAAGTGCTTATGGTGGGAATTGTTGGGTCTCTGTAAATAATATAAAGAGTACCGTCTTAACCTGCTCTATATGAAAAGTGCTCTGAGAAAACTACTGTTTTGATTTGGATTATGATGTTACGATTTTTGAGTAAAAATATAATTTGATTCTCAAAATATCGTGTACTTTTTGGTAAATGAACTGTATAGTGCCTTTCTAGTCTTCTGACCACTCAAAGCGCTTCACACACTACATATCACATTCACAATCACACACCGAAGGCATAGCCCTCTGGAGCAATTTGGAGTTCAATGTCTTGCCCGAGGACACTTCGACATGTGGGCTGGGGGAAGCCGACCTTCCAATTGGTGGACGACCCTCTCTACCACCAAGCCACAGTCGTTCCTTTTTCCTTATAATACTATGAATTTGTGGCACTAATGTGCCATTGTAGTTATGAGATCAGTCTATTGTGTAGTGTTTATTTTTATCTGCATGACCAGTGTAGGAGGATTCCCTTCTTGGTGACATTTAAAGTGATAGTTGTTCTACATATTTTACTTAAACAAGTCCAGTTAAAGAGTAACTTAACACACCTTGAAAATCGTGTCTTTCCTGACCTCCAGTGGTTTATCTTCTGACCTTGATGCATTGATGTACAGGTGTACTCCAGGACCCAGTGACATCACTGTTGGGTGTGGTTACAGGTACAACATAACACACTTTTGACCACACCCACGCAGAGGTGAAACAGACTTGACACTTCCAGCCAAAAAGGGCAGTGACACTGCTTTTCAGCCTGGTGTCAAATTACTTGATAAACAGTTACCTACTTGGTGTTCTGTGCTGGAATATACTGTACTTTATACACAAACACACTGCATTATTGTGTTTCCTTGTTCCCCTCTGCAGGCCTGTTGGGTTTTGGTTGAGCAGGTCCCAGTCTCTGCTCTACTGCAATGAGCATGGAGTGTTGGGCTCCTTCTCTGAGGAGGTGAAGAGCTGCATCTGCCCTGTGGAGCAGCCCACCTGCCACGGAGTCATTCCCTGCATTGTGGGCACTTCCTCCACCTCCTGCTCCTCCTGCGCCACAGACAACGCAACCCGCTGCGGAGCCTGTCACCATGGCAACCTCCTCCATCTTGGTTCCTGCCGGCCAAGCATCGCTGCATCCCTGGACCACTATCTGAACTTGGACTTGGACCTGCCTGATGCTGAGGTTCTCAGAGCTTCTTATATATAAGCATTCCATTGGTTCTCAAACCTATGAAGACCAAATAGTACTTTGATTACACTAAAGTTTATGAAAAAAATGAAAGGACACATTGCTACTGGTTTCTTTGTGATTAGACACAAAAAAATACATCCAATAATAATAACAGAGCATTAAAATATGCCACGAAATGACAACTTAAATGTTTGTATTGTTCTACATGGATTTTACAGTACTGCAAAACGTTCTACAATCTCTGACAGAAGCAAAAATGAAATATGGCAGTGCAAGTTGGCCCTATGAGTTTCTTTTTCTTTATTTCTCCCCATCTCAGAACATACTAAACATGTAAAGGTATGCACACAAGCTAATAATAAAAGCTATGGGAATGTACAATGTCAGTGAGAAAAGCAAGTTCAGTCAATCAAAACCTTGAAGTGTTAGGGACAAGAGCAGGGAGTTTCAAATATAGATAGCTCAGAATCCATTTTGCTGTGTCTACAGTGTGACAAGTGAAGCTTCTTACAAAGGCAGGTAGTAGCAAGTTAATCTGGACATTTTAAGGACTCCCTTATTGATTCTTTGTGCATTTTTATAATCAATTTCCTTTTGATAAAGATTTGGGCAGAAAAAACATAAATACAGGTTTCATGGTGTTTGAATTTTTTGCTTTAAAAGCTTGATGTAAAATGCACAAAATGAAAAGTATTTTTCTGTACTTTTTTTACATTAATAGGCCACTCCACCGAGTTTAAATCTAATCTATAATTTAAGTAACATAATTGAATAAAAATATTAAATCATGAAACAAAGACAAAGTTATTCTCAAAAAGGGTATGCCTTCATTTAATATTTTGTGCAGCCTCCCTTTATAACAACTCTGAGTCTTCTCCTATAATGTGTGATAAGTCTGGTGAAAACATGGCACGGGATCTGAAATCATTCCTCCATACAGACAGATTCCAAGTTCGCACTTGTGGACTCTCCTCTTCAGCTCATCCCACAGATTTTCTATAGGGTTTAGGTCAGGGGACTGTGATAGCCATGGCAAAACCAACCCGTTCTCATTCCCAGGTTGTCAAATGCCGACGTTTTGTCATGCCCCTTGGCCTCTCATACAGACACAGAAGGTTCCCTTTAACATTTGTTTGAGACACACCAGGCTTTCAATTAACCCCAATGTAATGTGTAATGTGGGTTTCTTTCAATGATATCCTCAACATTTCTCCACACAAAAACACGAAAGTGTCCTTGAAAAGTCAACAGTAAGATAGGTTAATGTTACGGCTATCAGTTTAGATTATTTTTCCTTCGATTTTTGATATACTGTAAATAGTAGTATAATGCTACACACTATGTGTGTATTACAATATCTCTACAAGTATTCTGCTCAATTACCCATCACAAAGCTGTATAAATGACAGGTGTATATAGTGTTTATAGCTCTTATTTTCTATTTTGTATTCTCTATTTCTATTTTATGTGTATTTTTTATCTATCAACCTTTTTCCTGTACGTGTTGAATCTTGAGTTGCTGTAACAAGCGAATTTCCCTGGTGTGGATCAATGAAATTTAACTGGTTGATGGCACCCCCAGTATACTCATATGATATCCACTATTTTGGTTTTCACATAAGAAACTTGGCAGTCACGTGACGTGGATGCAGGCCAATAGAAAAGAATAGGACAAAAAAACTTTAGTTCTCAGAATTGAAGGAGAAATCATTAAAACTGATGGCTGTAACATTAACCTATCGTACTGCTGAATTATTAAGGACACTTTCGTCTTTTAGTTTTGAGAAATGTTGAGGATATCATTGAAAGGAATTAACAGTGAGGAAAATACTTCCGGGCGGCGGGTCCTTGGTTCTCCAATGGGACTGATGCTCACTGCGTCTTATAGCACCGCGATCAGGTTAATATTGGAGTGAATGGACGGCCAGAGCAGTTGCTCTGAGTGTCTAATATTGCCACGGATGGTTTATATTGGAGTTAATTGAAAGCCCGGTGCGTCTCATACAGACGCTAAGGGGTGTGACAAAATGTCGGTATTGGACGATCTGGAAATGAGAACAGGTTGGCAAAACCTTTATTCTGTGGTCGGTGAACCATTTTTGTGTAGATTTTGAGGTATGCTTCGAATCTTTGTCCTGCTGGAAGATCCAACCACAGCCCATTTTAAGCCCCCTGGCAGAGGCAGTTAGGTTTTCGTTTAATATCTGCTGGTATTTGATGGAGTCCATTTTGCCATGTATCCTAATAAGATGTCCAGGGCCTTTGAAGGAAAACAGCCCCGCAACATCAAAGGTCCACCATACTTCACAGTGGGTATGAGGTGTTTTCTGTATGGCTATCTTTCTATCTATGCTAAAACCACCTTTGATGTTGGTTGCCAAAAAGTTCTGTTTTGATCTCATCGGACCATATAACCTGGTCCTAGTGAAATTTCCAGTAACGTGTGGCAAACTGTAGGCGCTTTTGTTTGTTGTTGATTGACAGCAGATGCTTTTCTCTGGCAACCCTCCCAAACAACTTGTGGTGATGGTGTCTGATGGTAGTTTGGAGACTTTCTGACCCCAAGACTCAACTAACTTCTGCAGTTCTCCAGCTGTGATCCTTGGAGATTCTTTTGCCCATCGAACCATCTCCTGTCACTTTAAACGTCTTAATTATTGCCCTGTTAGTGAAAATGGGTATTTATTAACAGTTTAGAGATTTTCTTATATCAGTTTCCTGATTTGTGCACCTCAACAACTTTTCGTTGCACATCGTCACTGTGTTCTCTGGTCTTTTCCATAGTGATGAATGACTAAGGCTGCATTTCATTAGTCATTCAACATGCCCTCGTTAACATGCCCTGGTTGACTTCCCTTCAGGGGAATCCCCACCGCCATCAGTTATATTCACCAACGGTGTCAATAATTCTGGAGGGCACTGTATATATAGTTTGAGAACCAGTGTGTAAATGATATGTCTGTTATTATGTGTCTACCTGTAAGAGAAGAGTGAATGTGATCTCAGTTTTTTAATCCCTCTTCAGGTGAAGTACCTGCTTCAGCGACTGGACAGCAGAATAGAGGTCCACGCCATCTACATCAGCAATGACGTCCGCCTGGGAAGTTGGTTCAATCCTGCCTGGAGGAAGAGAATGTTGCTGACACTCAAGAGCAACAAAAATAAGTCCAATCTCATCCACATGTTGATGGGCATTTCTTTCCAGATATGCTCCACTAAGAATTCAACACTGGAGCCAGTGCCTGCAATTTATGTGAATCCTTTTGGGGGAAGTCACTCAGAGAGCTGGTTTATGCCAGTGAACCAGCCTGACTTCCCTGACTGGGAGAGAACTCGACTGGATGCCGTCGTCACGGCACAGTGTTACAACTGGACACTGTCTCTGGGTGAACAATGGAAGTCGTTCTTTGAAACAGTGCACATCTACCTGCGAAGCCGCATAGTCACAGAGGATCCAACAGTGAATGAAACTCTCTTCTATGAACCGTTGGACCTGGATGACCAGACGTCAAACCTGGGGTATATGAAGATCAACACACTGAAAGTGTTTGGATACAGCATGCACTTTGACCCTGAGGGCATCAAGGATCTGATTCTGCAGCTGGACTACCCCTACACGCAGGGTACGCAGGACGCTGCCTTTCTGATGTTGTTGGAGATGAGAGACCGGATTAACCGGCTGTCTCCACCTGCACCGCAGCCACTAGACCTGTTTTCTTGTCTATTGCGCCACCGGCTCAAGCTGTCGGCCGGAGAGGTGGCACGCATCAAGGACTCTCTCCAGATCTTCAACTCCAAGCTTCCCAATGCTTCTCCTGAACCTGAGCTGGCCCAGCTGTGCAGCTAGCTGGCTTAGCACACAAGTCAGGTTCAGGACTGATACGACACATAGAAAGTGGAGTTGCTACTTCAGGAACAACCCTAGAATTAGCAGGGGAGGTGCTACTAAATTGGCCTCTTGGACCCAAATCATCAGGATTAACAGAACATCCAACTCTAAAGGCTGACTGCTGGGCTTTTCTTATGGTCACTCTTGGCTAGTTTTTTGGTGTTACATTTTTATCAGAAATTGCTATCAGAGCCCTTTGATGAACAGTGGATTCATGTTGTGGATTTTGGGAGAACAGCTGATACTTGGACTCTCTTTCAGAGGCTCCACTGTACTAGCCTGGAGGCTTACGATTACTGCCCTGCTTTTGGCAAACTGTACAAGTGGATGAAGCTAAG
The DNA here is from genome assembly GCF_020085105.1 of Siniperca chuatsi. Taxonomy (NCBI): domain Eukaryota; kingdom Metazoa; phylum Chordata; class Actinopteri; order Centrarchiformes; family Sinipercidae; genus Siniperca; species Siniperca chuatsi. The sequence goes on from NC_058054.1 coordinate 25,255,543, forward strand.
AGACTCTCTTACACCGACAGGTTTTGTGATTTGGAGCCTCAGAGAGCCGATGTCATTAAGTGTACCTAAGACATCTGCCTTGCAAGAATAAAGGCGATTTTGATATGTAAAGAGGAACTCTTTAGGGGTCTTCAAAAATGAGTTAATTGAAGAGGATTTCCCCTTTTCTAACCCTATTTTCTTTGGCTATAGAACAATCTTGTGGGAAGGGAAAATGGGATAATATTATATGTGGTGAATGAGTTGTTATGTTATGCTTAACAGTTTAAAATTTGATAATCCTGAACCCTGTTACTGTCTTTGAATATTTCTTTTTAATCCCTGCCTTCCATTTTATCTGGCATTTGAAAACTTGTAAGTATTTTGCTTAATATTCGAATGAGAAGCCTGTTAGTGATGTTCTGTCCTTGGTGATGTGTCTATACCAAAAGAAGGTGAACACATTGGCAAACTGAATGGGGAAAATATCTTAAATGTTGAGTTATTTTTTTTAGCTGAAATCTTCTGATGTGGTAACAAAAAGGTTTGCGGATATAGCGCTGTAAATAACGCTCCATCTAACCCCAGGTGTGGACAAGTGCACATTGCTTTTTAGATAACTGAGTTTAAAGACCAAAAAAATGTTTATAACAAAACAAACTCATGCCTTATATGGAGAGTCAACGTTAAGATAAGAAGCACATTTAGTTTCTGTGTTTAATTTCCCAGCGAAGACTGTGTTGCTTTTTATATTTCAATATTTCTACCAAGACAGAACAACAGACACATTCTCCAGAATATGTGGTAATGTAGCTTTTCCATGTAAATGCCAGTCACACATTCTGCAGTTACTTGTTTTGATTTGGTGTTGTGAAACTTTGAGTCACTATTCACAGTGCACACCAGTACTTGCATTCTGTAATTGTTCTGCAAAATCCTTATATCTCCACTTAGTAAAACTCTCAGTAACTCATAGAACCTGGCTGATTTTATTATGGTTTTAAAAAGTTTTCAAGGGTTTGGTTTAGTCTCAGGTCAATGAAACGTTTTTTTGTTTTTTGTTTTTTTTAAATGTGGGTCCAATGTCAGCTGCTAGTTACCACGGGAACTGGAGTTACAAGGTTTCTGCAGGACATTGATGGTGTTCTTGAGAGCTGCAAACTTACCAGTATGATACTACATTTACTTCACTAATTTCTCACTGAAAGTCAGTAAACCTTGTATGTCATTTTCAGCAGTTCTTCTGTGCTCAGCTTGTTCAAGTAAAAACTAAGTGGTTTATTGATTTGTGATCCTTTTCCTTGTTTCCTTGCTTTCAATCCTCACTGTTATAACATGTACTATGAAATAACATATTGATATATATTACAGAACAGGTTGTCTTTGGTGTGTTGACAACTCAGTTTATTTTTTCCATTGTCCTCCCCATGTGAGAACCCAGTCCAGACACAGGGCCAGATTTACAAAGAAAATGGTGCAGCGCAAATGTGCGCAGGTAGAGGGTGGAGATGGTGTTGATACAACTGATGTTTGACTAGAATACTGAAACAAATGCAGCCAAATGCTCATTGTAAAAGGAAAAAGCATGTAGTGACTTCCCAGTTTATTTAATGTCAAGTTCTAATTCAAGTTTAATGAACACAAAATTCCAAAATGTTTTTTTCCCCCCCATAATGTCTTAACGAAGGATCCTTATCTTAGTTGTAGTGTCATTTTGTAGTTTTATGCACAAATGTGTGAAAAGATGTCATACTTTCATTGTTAGCTTGTCACTTTGTGCAAGAATACTTTATTTCAATAATGTATATTTTTCTCCGAGATATAACTGCAAATTTTAGCAGAAAATGCAACATTAAGGCAAACTGACATTGTTTCCCAGTTGTTGTTTCCCCTATCACATTTCAGAATCAGAATCAGAAATACTTTATTGATCCCCGAGGGGAAACTCTTTTGTTACAGCTGCTCACTATAACGTCAATGCACACAGGAATAGAAGTACTAATAGAACAGAAATAGAAATAATAATAAAATAAGTCTGCAACGAGACAATTATTTCTAGTAAGAAATAAGAGATGTGCAAATCAAAATATAATACACTATAATACAGCTAAGATAAATTAAGTACAAAAGTGGATATAAAGTATAAAAGCTAAAATAAGTGTAAAGTACAAAAGTGGATTTACAGGTTGATAAGTATACTATGGTATAATACAATGTAATAATATAAGTAATAAGTAATACAGCAATAATGAGTCTTGTCAAGTTAAATGTAGCAGATTAACCAGATTATTAGGCAGTGGATATTGCACAGCAGTAATATAAGCATTAATAAACATCAATAAACAGGGAATATTAAACTGAAAACAGTATATTGCACAGGAGTATTAAACAGAGAATATTGCACAATATTTCAAGTATTGCAGTGATGTTAATGATCCAATGTCCAGTTTAGTGACTTAGGGTCATATAGACTGACACTTAGAGGGAGGAGTTAAAGAGTTTGATGGCCACAGGCAGGAATGACTTCCGGTGGCGCTCTGTGGTGCATTTTGGGGGATGAGTCTTTCACTGAAGGTACTCCGTTGTTTGACCAGCACGTCATGGAGTGGGTGGGTGACACTGTCCAAGATGTCATGTAGTATGGCCAGCATTCTCCTCTCTGACACCACTGACAGAGAGTCCAGCTCCACCCCCACAATGTCACTGGCCTTACAGATCAGTTTGTTGAGCCGGTTAGCGTCCTCTACCCTCAACCTGCTGCCCCAGCATGCAACAGCATACAGGATAGCACTGGCCACCACAGACTCATAAAACATCCTCAGCATTGTCCGGCAGATGTTGAAGGACCTCGGCCTCCTCAGAAAATAGAGGCCCTTCCTGTAAAGCGCTTGAGTGTTCTTAGCCCAGTCCAGTTTATTGTCCATGTGTACTCCCAGGTACTTGTAATCCTCTAAAATGTCCACACTGACCCCCTGTGGTGTAGTGGTGAAGAGGAAGGGAGAGAGGACAGTCCCCTGAGGGGCCCCAGTGTTGCTGACACAGTGCTGCAGAAGCACATGCTGTGGTCTGCCAGTCAGGTGGTCAACAATCCAGGACACAAGTGGGGCATCCACCTGCATTGCTGCCAGCTTCTCACCCAGCAGGGATGGCCGGATGGTGTTGAAAGCACTGGAGAAGTCAAAAAACATGATGCTCACCGTGCTTGCCGGCTTGTCCAGGTGGGTGTAGATGCGGTTCAGCAGGAAGATGATGGTGTCCTCAACTCCCAGCTGGGGCTAGTAGGCGAACTGAAGGGGGTCCAGGAGGGGTCTGACCATGGGCCACAGCTGTTCCAGCACCAGTCTCTCCAAGGTCTTTATTATGTGGGAGGTTAGTGCCACCAGTCTGTAGTCCTTGGAGCCACTGGGACGCGGCAAGATATTTTCCACAGAACAGGGACCCTTTGAAGACTCAGGCTCAAGTTGAAGACATGGTGAAGGACTCCACATAGCTGGTGGGCACAGGGTTTTAGCACTCTGGGGCAAATGCCATCGGGGCCTGCAGCCTTGTTTGAGAGGAGTTTCATCAGCTGTCCTCTCACCTGGTCAGCAGTCAGGCACACAGAAGAGGTTGCAGGCGGGGGGGTCATCAGTCTGGAGAGGACCATTGGCCTGAGAGCCAGCTGAGGGGGGAGTAGGACTCTCCCAGGAAGATGGAGGAGGGGGGAGCAGTGGACTCATAGGAGTCTGAGGGCAGCTGAGTTAGAGGGGGGGTGAGCAGGACCCGGTGTGTCGCATCTGTTAAAGAACAGATTAAGTTTGTTGGCCCTGTCCAACCTGCCTTCAACTCCTCTGCTGCCAGTCGGTCTGAATCGACTTTCATTTTGCCTCAAGGACAGTACTGATTAAGTTACACTCATTTGCCTATTAGGTCTACCTAGCTAAAACTAATGCAGTCACTTCACAGGCTGTAGTTTTTGGTGCTGTTGAATTATATTGTGTTCTACAGACCATAAAGTTGAATAAACACCTTTCCTAAACAGTTTCAACAAAAACTGAACATTATAACAAACAGAAAGGGGCAGTGGCTCGAGTCACTTTAGCCACTATGTGTGCACGTCTCTGGTTTGAAGAATATTAAATGGGCCCTTTTTTGGATTCAGTCGTGACTTGGTCTCAAGCCCAATCGGACTTGGTTTTGATGACTGAGACTCGACCACCATTTACTATAGAATTTTGTAATCCTGAAACTGCTTGGATTTGGACTCATCTCTGACTAAACTTAAGTGGTCTTGACTATAACAGCTCTCTAGATATTTTTGTGGTTGTCATTAAGTTTTTGGAATAATGTAGGCTAATTCATATTTCTTTCCTTACTACAACCTGCCTCGTTGCTTGTGTAAAGATCTGCACTATTTTTTATGTCCTCTTTTCCAAGCAAAACTGACCTTAATAAATCCAACAGAATGCATTATAAACCTTTTGTTAACATACTGTTTCTCCACAAATCATTTGAACAATCCTCCCTTAAAGGAGAAAGGTGCACACACTTGCTAAAATCAAACTGCGACTCCAGCCTGGTGCGCTTGTTTCGTACATACCACATGTGTCTGCGGCAGAATGCGTCACATGTACGACTGAAAAAACGTCACAAAAGCCTTAGTAAATCTGGCCCTCAGTACGTTGCCATTAAATGGATGCATAAACTTGCAATTACACTCAGCCCCTCATAATAAGATGAATGTCCTCTAATATATGTGCAATGCAGTGTTTTTTGTAAGATGAAAAGCCAATATCCTGGGTTGTCAGGAAGCAAACAAGTACCAAACACATACTGTCACATTACATCAGGCTGCTGGAGAAAACGGAGAGGAATGGAGAGAGAGACAGGAAGAATGACAGAGACAGGGGGGCAGGGAGAGACAGTGCCACATTGGCCAACTTGAGCAGCCTGTTTTTTACCTACCCCATAATGAGGTGGGGAAGGAGTTACTCTGCATTGGGTTAATAAACAGTTATTCATCTTTAGCATGGCACCGAGGAAACAGGAGTGGGTTTGCCCTTGGGCTAATCTTCAGGCCTGTGGAAGACAGCCAATCCATCAGACCACTATTTAGGCTGCATACTACAACCTTCTGGACCTCCCAAAGAAGTGAGGGGAAGAGAGAGAAAATGAGAGAGTGATTGAGGAGGGAAGAGATGACATAGAGGAAGAGATGGAGGGAAGATAAGGCTGAGAGAAAGTGGGAAGGAGAGAAAAGGTGAGAGGGGTTGGGCTGCTAGTCTTGCAGTGATTTATGATGTTTAGAAAATCAGACTGTTTGAATTAATGAGGTAGAATTAGTGAAATCGACTGGCACATGCGTGTATGTGTGTGTGCAGACTTTATGCTCGTGTACTGTAGGTCATTGGAGATAGTCATCAATAACAGTGTAGATTTGGGGGTTTGAAATTACTTTCAAATTACATCATTACAAATGTATTCAGAGAAATTATTCATGTTTGGAGACAGTGTGAGAGGGAAACGGACATTGAAATGCAAAGTTAGAACATGTTTGACCTTGACTGAAAGAGACAGAGGCAAACTGAGTTTTTCTCATAAGGTACTTGATGACTGTATCAACAGCAAAATCATGGCTGACAAATCTGAAATTCAGGTCTTATACAGCTCGTCAGTTTCAAACGACAGCTCACAAAAAATACAAAAATAATTGATTCCTCATATTGCTTTCCAGGACTCACTTGGCAAACTCATTCATTACCTCTGACCAAGAATAGACACGGTCACATTACAAATTCACTAGTGTTGCAGACTTTTTTTCTTTGTCAGCATTTTGAACACAAACTGCAGTGATTGTTAGACCTGACCTGCTCTGAAGCATATAACCTACAATAACTTACAAAGTGACACAAGCTCCAACACCACCAGTGTTAATTTCCTCAACAAAAACTACGATGAGAAATATTCATTGATGACCATTTTCCAAGATGAAAATAATACAAACTAAATAAAAAAGCTTTAAAAAGAAAAGTATGACAAAATGTATTACAGTGGGGCAAAAAAGTATTTAGTCAGCCACCAATTGTGCAAGTTCTCCCACTTAAAAAGATGAGAGAGGCCTGTAATTTTCATCATAGCTACACTTCAACTATGAGTCAGAATGGGGGGAAAGAATCCAGAAAATCACACTGTCTGATTTTTAAAAGAATTTATTTACAAATCATGGTGGAAAATAAGTATTTGGTCAACAACAAAAGTTCATCTCAATACTTTGTTATATACTCTGTCGGCAATGACAGAGCTCAAACGTTTTCTTTAAGTCTTCACAAGGTTTTCACACACTGTTGCTGGTATTTCAGCCCATTCCTCCATGCAGATCTTCTCTAGAGCAGTGATGTTTTGGGGCTGTCTCTGGGCAACGCAGACTTTCAACTCCCTCCAAAAGATTTTCTATGGGGATGAGATCTGGAGACTGGCTAGGCCACTCCAGGACCTTGAAATGCTGTTTGGGATCATTGTCATACTGAAAGATCCAGCCACGTTTCAGCTTCAATGCCCTTGCTGATGGAAGGAGGTTTTCACTCAAAATCTCACGATACATGGGCCCATTCATTCTTTCCTTTACACGGATCAGTCGCCCTGGTCCCTTTGCAGAAAAACAGCCACAAAGCATGATGTTTCCACCCCCATGCTTCACAGTAGGTATGGTGTTCTTTGGATGCAACTCAGCATTCTTTCTCCTCCAAACACGACAAGTTGAGTTTTTACCAAAATGTTCTATTTTGGTTTCATCTGACATTCTCCCAATCCTCTTCCGGATCATCCAAATGCTCTCTAGCAAACTTCAGACGGGCCTGGACATGTACTGGTTTAAGCAGGGGGACATGTCTGGCACAGCAGGATTTGAGTCCCTGGCGGCATAGTGGTCATAGATGGTCGCCTTTGTTACTTTGGTCTCAGCTCTCTGCAGGTCATTCACTAGGTCCCCACGTGTGGTTCTGGGATTTTTGCTCACCGTTCTTGTGATCATTTTGACCCCACGGGGTGAGATCTTGCGTGGAGCCCCAGATTGAGGGAGATTATCAATGGTCTTGTATGTCTTCCATTTTTTAATACTTGCTCCCACAGTCGATTTCTTCACACCAAGCTGCTTACCTATTGCAGATTCAGTCTTCCCAGCCTGGTGCAGGTCTACCATTTTGTTTCTGGTGTCCTTTGACAGCTCTTTGGTCTTGGCCATAGTGAAGTTTGGAGTGTGACGGTTGTGGACAGGTGTCTTTTATACTGATAACAAGTTCAAACAGGTGCCATTGATACAGGTAACAAGTGGAGGACAGAGGAGCCTCTTAAAGAAGAAGTTACAGGTCTGTGAGAGCCAGAAATCTTGCTTGTTTGTAGGTGACTAAATACTTATTTTACCGAGGAATTTACCAATTCATTCATTAAAAATCCTACAATGTGATTTCCTGGATTCTTTCCCCCCATTCGGACTCTCATAGTTGAAGTGTACCTATGATGAAAATTACAGGCATCTCTCATCTTTTTAAGTGGGAAAACTTGCACAATTGGTGACTGACTAAATACTTTTTGCCCCACTGTAATACATTTTGTCATACTTTTCTTTTTAAAGCTTTTTTATTTAGTTTGTATTATTTTCATCTTGGAAAAAGGTCATCAATGAATATTTCTCATCGTAGTTTCTGTTGAGGAAAAACAATCTCTTCTTCAGAGGTTTAGCTGCTTGACCCGTTTAGCTAATGTTAGCGTTAACCGTGCTCGGAGGGAAAAAAGTGAAAATTGGCAGCATCACTGGGACAAACCATAATAACAGGCAAGCTAACACACTGACATTTATAGGTAAGCTAACTTGTGTGTACTGTATATACAGTAGGTCCTTGGTAGGAACAAGTGCAGGATTAATATAAGAAGTCAACTAATTTAAATCTTCCCTTAAATGTTCACTAAAGGAACAGTTTTAGCTTCTACGATTAAGCCAAACCCAGAAAAGTATTTTAGTGAACATGTGAAGAACATTTCCATCAAAACACTAAGACTAAAATTAAATCCAGTGCCAAAAATAACATCACATACCATCACAAAGTCATCCTCCTCAGCTTCTTTCTCTTGGTTCGTTCTGCAGTGAAAGGGCAATAGAAAGTGTTGGAGACCAAACACAGGCCTGCATCCAGTTTATCAGACTCACTTTCCACTCACACCAACTTAAGAAAGATCCCTCCCTATGTTGTCCTGCCCTGGCAGCATTCTCTTTCAACCTGAAATATGCTCAATTATAGGAGCAAGGTATTCTCATTCTCAACGCAAGTTCATGTTGTGTATAATATTTTGAAGCAGCTGAAGCACATCAGGCTTGTCTGTGCATTTGGCAGATGATCACTAACAAATGTGGGCAGCTTTCTTCCCCTTTAAATGTTTGTCTTTTCATATTTGTCATAAGGAACAGTTTTATTTAATATTTTTCTGTGGTACATTTTTTTGTTATTTTGGCTCTGTACTCCAGCAAATTGAATTTCAAAATTAAGTAATGACTATGAGGTTAAGGCGATGACATTCTGCTTTAATTTGAGGTTATTTACACTTTTTAAAACATTGTGCCCTACTTTTAAAAGATCAAAATCTGTTGGACAATCTATTCAAACAGCTTGAATAGAATGATCATATTTAACATTCTGTTGCAGAACCTTTGCAGTCAATAACTGTCTTTAGTCTACAATTGACAGATGTCCCTGGTGTCATGGTGGTGGGGCTTTTTGCCCTCTGTCTGGTCTTCAGGAATGGAAACAGCTGGATTGAGGTGGCTGACTTAGACAGTCAAGAAAATTGCACTTTTGCCATAACAAACTCCTTGCCTCATCTTTATTTAAAAACTTACATTTTAATGTTGTTATGTTTAGTGGAAGCTGGAAAAATGTTATTAACACAGACAAACAGATATTTTAATGGTATACAGGTATGTATGGTTGAGAGTGCCTGTCATTATCTATGGAGGTTTGTGTATTCTGTAAGTGTTTTTACTCATTGTTGGAAAAGGCAACATTAAGTATAAAGAATGGTTGCTATGCATTTATTTGCAAACAAAATCACTGTCCAGAAAGTGGGTGTTTCCTTTTGAAAATGGTTGCAAATCGTTACAGGTGGCCATGATGTGTGTATTGTAGATACATTTAAGGTCCAGTATATAGGATTTATTGGCATCTAGCATAGAAATTGCAATTTGCAACCATTTGAATACCACTTGGATCATCTTCCTGTTCCAAGCGTTCCAAACTACGCGAACGGCCCTATATAGAGCCAGTGTTTGGTTTGTCCATTCTGGATTACTGTAGAAACATGGCAACCTCTGTGTAAGGGCACTCGCTCACTCTGTAGATAAAAAACGGCTCATTCTAAGGTAATGCAAACATAATGATTCTTATTTTCAGGTTATGAATATTATATTTTATTTCTGCCAATAGCACCCAAATGTTACATTCTGGACTCGGTGAAGCCTCTTCCTTTATTTCCTATCCACTGCTAGCTAACTATAGTAATTTGCTTGTTGACAATAAATTCGTGTGCAGCACTGCCAGACAGCCCTATGAGCAGTAAATATTGTATGTTCTATTGTTTCAGAACCTAATCTCCTCTGCTTATTTAAATTGCATTGTGTCCTTTATAGCTTCCTTCTCTTTCTGGATTTAGGGCCAAATAGCATTGCTTTTGTGTTCAAATGCAACCTGTTTACAGTATGTTTTCCTGATAAGTGACCTCTTATGTTTGTGTATAGAAATCATGGCACTGGCTCACTAGCAAACCTCATGCTCAAATTATATATACCAAAATATATTGAAGGATCTTGATCTCTGACAAGAGCAACGCATTTCGCTCAGTGTTTCATTACGCTCATGAAAATCCATGACACTTGAGTATATTTTTGTGGGTTAAGTGTGCGGTTTCTATGCACTTGGTGGTTAGTTTTTTCTGTTTACGTGTTTAGCTTGAAGTTGCCAGCACCTGCAACTCTAAAGTACATGCTTTCTCTTTTTCTTTGAAGAAAACCTCTTCGGTCACAGTATTTGGTTTGGTTGGGTAATGGAGAGCATGGGTCATGTCACATTTCCTATAGTCAATGTTGCTTTCTTTCAACCTTTAATGCAATCTTTCCCTTACCTTAACCATGTACTTTTTAGTTGCCTAAATTCAACCATACCTTAACCATAGGTTAAGATCAGCAGATCAGAAACTGCTCATATGAGTAGTGTTTGGAACAGTGATGTGTTTTCTGCTACCTTAGTCATTTAGGTATGAGGGGGGCAAAGACGAAAGAAGAAGGAGAAATTCTTAATTTCAGAGGTCAAAAAGGAAAAGCTATTTTAGCTATTTATGAAAACCACATGGATGATGAAAATGTCTAAAGTGTATAGTGGGACAAGAAGCTTTCTCTCAACAATGATACTATTTTCACTGCAGAGATTTCCATCAATTTCGTAGATAGTACAGAGGTGTCACATATCAGTCAAATCAGAGATAAAGGGTAGTACTTAATGATTTGTCTGTGTACTGTATATGCTGCAAGCCAGGGATTAGAGTGCTTATGGTAAATGGACTGTACTTGTATAACGCCTTTCTAGTCTTCCGACCAAAGCGTGTCACATTCATACACTGATGGCAGAGGCTACCATGCAAGGTTCCAACTGCTCATCAGAAAGAAACTAATCATTCACACACGTTTGTTTTAGTATGCCCGTGGGGGACAGTCATTGACATAATGCTTTCCCTAGCCCCTTAACTCTTTTTTTAACTCTCTTTTAACTCATTTAACTTTTATCCCATTCATGTGTGTGGGGAGCCAACAGCAAGTCAGCTGTCTCAACCACAGGAAGACTTGGACATGCATGCTCTCAACCAGGTCGCCTGGAAAAGGACTCTAGTGAGCATGCTCTTTGGGCCCAAAACCACAGAAGCGTGAGGAAGCCAGCAGAAGCTTTTTCAGTGTATGCGCCCAGTGAGCAACTTTCATAGGAACTGTGGTTTATTTCAACGTGGGTTTTATTTTTGTTCCTCTGGCCATCACTTCTATCGGTTATGAACATTGATGAGATCTTGGACCTACTTTAAGAGAGTTTCCACTTTCCAACAAACATGAGCAGTTAGATGATCGTACAGGTTGTAAACAAGCGTACAGTTTTGCCAGATTAGCTACCATTTTATTTGACGTAACAGATTAAAGGTTTAAATATATTAAACTGATCAAATCAAATAACTTTATTTGAATCGTGGCAGCAGTCCCCTTGCTCTGCCCAACAGGATAAACTGTCCTGTGCTGTTGTATGCCATCCTCTTCTGTTCAGGCTCTCGCTCAAATGACAGGATCGCTAACACAAGGGACAGCTACTTCCGCTGGGGAATATTTGCATGTCAGCCTGTCTGCCTCTTTCTCTGTCTCAATTTGTCATCCTTGCATTGTCTTGTTTTCTCATTTCCTATTACTCCACCCAACACACTCTTTATGCCACTCATTCTCTCACTGTATGGTTGATGAAAAACAGTGGATCAGCTGTGAGGAAAAAAAAGGGCACCTATATAAAAAGGTAGAGTCTCAAAGGAAAGCAGAGAGATAAAATGTTTTCAGCGTAGATAGACAAACTCAATCTTTTGTGTCTCTGTGTATACTGATGTTCTTAGGTTCCCTGAACAAAGTGATGCAAAACCCTCTACACTGGCCCAGTAGCACTTCCAAAGAACCTCCCAGCCTTCAATACTGTAGAGTTGTAGTATTGTATGCCTCTTTTGGGTAGTTTTACACAGGTAACACTGGCATCTTATCAGTAAAGGTGCTTTCAAACAGTTGAAAGTAGTTTCTGCTGTGTCTGCCTCCTTGCTATGTCGAAGTTCTGTATTTTGAATTTGCGGCAGCAGGGTGTAACTCCCCTGCCGACAGCTCCCAGCTACCCCCGATCCTACTATTGAACTGTACCATACACCACAGGCTGCTTCTATCCACCTACTCTAATCTCATCTGGCAGCTAGTAGTAAGTAGAGCAGGTTGTAACCTAAAATAGAGAAAATGGTCAGGAAAACGATGCAATTAAAATAGCAAGTTTTGCTAACTAATAACATAAACATTGTTTATTGGTCCAGACTGGATTAGCTGATTGCTGTTGTCTGGTTTCTCCAAGACTGTTTCCCTTCATATGTTTGTTCAGTGCTGGTGAGAAGGTGTAGGAACCAGCATATCAGCTTCTGTATAATTTCCCCTCTGTGTGGTGTCTGTGGTTGCTATGGTCACAGGGTGAGCCGCAGCATCAAGTTTCAGTTGAACAATCAAACTCCAACAGCAGCAGCAACTAGCCGTGCCGTGCCTCAAACCTTTGACCTTTTACTACCCATAATGCAGCGGGATAGTGGACCTTCATCCTAATGTACATTAGCATCTGTTAGCTCCTAGCTCCTTTTATACCAATTATCAATGTGGAAAATTTTTTTTACCAACTCTGAATTCCTATTTTAAATTTTTCTTGTATTAATATCCTTAAAATTACTCAACATAGAAACATGCAAGTCTATAGGTTTATGTTATGGCCAGCATTTTTAATTTGTGTCTGAGAAATCATGTTTTTGTTTGCCTCTCTTTAGATAGCTCTAAATTCTAAGAGACCCATACTGTTGCAAAGAAGACGCCAGTCAGAGTAATGGTTAATTGAAAAAGAAGAATAAAACAGGGCATAGTTACCAAGTTCATCCAAAATTGACCCACAATTTGAAAGTGAAATGATTCAAGCTGCATATTGTATAACCAGTTTTCTAAAAAGCATAATCTTTAGCCACCCATGATCAACAACACACGGAACAGAATTTTAAGATCAGTGATTGGATGTTTCTGATCCAAATGCACCATGGGAGTTGTACTTAACTTGTCTACTTCCATTTCTATGTACACAGTCTTGTACCTTTGACTTTTTATCAAAGAACCCTAATATTTTCCAATGTAGTTGCTCATCTTTTGTTCTGAAGATTCAACTGTGAGAGTTTCATGCCGATCCAAGTGCTGGAAAGTGTCATACGGACAGTCCCATCTCATTAAGTGCATTTCCATTCACCTAAAAACAAAATGGACAGAGTGCAATGGAAATAATAAATGATGACGTACATGAAGCGGCCTTCCGCTCCACTGAAGAGACGACAACATCAGATCTGTGTGGAGTGATGAGAAGACTGTAACCTTCCTCAAATGAACATGAAACAAACATAAATGCCATATTTCCATCACATTTTCCAGATGTTTTTTCGTTGTTTGAGGTTTGACTGGCCACGACAGCTGGAAAGTGGAAAGGAAAATGCAACTTGTGAGCTTGTGAGATCTTCTGGATTTCCAAGTTGGACTTTTGGCCAGGAAAACTACTTGTGAGTTTATAGTAGTAAGGTTGATGTAACTATATAAGGTTCCCTCATCAGTCCTAAGTCCATTTGGACTTGGACGGTATGTTGACTTTTGTTCCATTCAGAGCTCATGTCATGCTCATGTTGTCTGAGCTAGTTTTGTCATTCTCATGATCCAGTTCCGCTTTTAAATGAATTGATTCATAAACGACACAGAAACAATTAATGGCACTCAAGTGCAAAATAATTAATAATTTTGATTTTCACTTCTGGAACCTTGGGTTCCCAATGTAACTCTTCCCACTTCACATCTCTATAATCTACAGATTAATCAATATTGAAAAAATGTTGCATTATTAATATACAGAAAGTCCCACTTGCATAGTTTCCAGAGTTCCAAAATCCAACATCTGGATGTAAAGGATGCTACTGTTTGATATACACCTAAAATATGCTGCTATCCCAAATAACACACAGAAAAACTGATGAATGCTTGAATTTATATTTTGTCTTTGTTTTTTAAATTGGTCTCAAATTAATTGCACAAAAAGGCTTATAGTGTACAGTCTACTATCCAAACTGCAAAAACTACAACAGTTTTCACATTTTTCCCCCTTTTGGTGCATGTAATCTGAAAAGCAACTAACATGCAAATAATTATATAAGAATTAAAGTCAGTTTTTAATTACTTTCTGCTGGGCTTTTATGCTGCAAAAACAGAGCACTGATTTCCTAATTTATGGGTTTGGCTAAATCTGACAAATGCTTAACTGAAAGGTATTGAACTCAGAGGCGAATCTGTCAAGAGGGCTGATAACAATGTAAACAAATTCACACCTTGCAGAAAAAAATACAGCTGCTCCTTCTTGCTTCTCCACTCATGTTCAAGTACAGTTACAGTTGAACCATGTACCACCTGGTAACCGTACAATGTATTATGTGATTTCAACTTGTACATAAAGGAGCTCCTGTACTACCCACAGACAAACCATTCTGAAGCCAATCATTGATCTCTATAATGACATGCTTTTTATTCTCCTGTGTGTGGCTCAGTGTTTTAAAGAGGATATAAATGTTCTTATATTAAAGTATGAAAGTTAATATGAAATGACTGTTTGCCTGTTTTACCTTGATTTTGTGTAATAAAAGGAAATACAAATGTTGAGAAAAGAGAAAACCTGAACATATGTGGTAAATACTTGTTAATGTTTGATTGGATGAAATAACAGGAACACCTTATCACCTTATCACCTTAGTTTAACCTACACCTCTCTGACACAGTGTTAACAAAGACATTAAGATAAACTTTATTAAGACAGGTTGGAGAGCGTTTTGGATGGAGCACATTATACTCTGCAGATGTCCCTGCTGTTGTGTCAAGACCATAAACCTCACACTGCCATTTGAGGCAACAGCCACAGAAAATACTGAAAATGTCAAGTACTCAAATACTATCAAGAAAAAGGTGCCTGCACACTGAATTTATTCTCCCCCAAAATTGACAGCTGTGACGTTTTGATGATGCATCTTCATCAGGTATACTCAGCATGTGAGCAACAAGTTACAGACTTCACCTGATTTAACACAAGTGTGTGCAAAATGGCCCTAACATCAATTACGTAACAATGTACACACAAATTGTTTACAATATTTGCAACATAAAAATCCAAGGAATCAGTTAAATATTATTGAGTAGGATGATATCAATCCCTAGCCCTATGTTAATAGTTAATAGTAAGGATTTCTCGATCAAGTTTTTGGGATCCAATCCCGATTCAAGTCCCATAATGTCATGTGTGCTGTGTAGTAGTATGTGGACCCAAATGCAGAGTACCAGGAAGCGGTATGAGGTGAAGTAGCCGGATGGCTACAGTGTTTGTTGGGGTGATATGGTTTACAGGCAGGTACAGGCAGACCAGTAGACAGACAGGTAACGAACAGGCAACAGGAAAATAGGTTACCGGCTGACAGTGGTGGAAACAGGGAAGTGAGTCCAAGGTGGCTAAGCAGTCCAATAGTGAGCAGGCAAAATACACAATCCTGAATATAACCGAGGTCCACAGGAGACAAAGAATCCAAAGCAGAACTCACGGTAAAAATGTTGGGGAACTGGGTACAGGAACCAAGTACAACAAAAGTGCCACAAACAGCGACACACACACACACACACACACACTATGTCAGGAACACTCACAAGCCAGGAACAAAACTCACGATAGGAGCAACATATGTGCGGAGCTGAGGACCTCGGGCGGACAGCAGGTGCAGCGCTGAACTCCTGAGGTCTGTGAGGAAGAATGACACCATCTGGAAGCCTGGCGGAATGCCGGTGGCACAGGAGGAAGGTCATAGGAGGCTGGCTGCGAAGATGGAGAGTCACTGGCGGCCGGCGGCGAAGACAAAACCCTTCTGGAGGGCGGTGGCGAAGACTGAGACCTTCTGGACGAAACCCCTCTGGAGGCCAGCGATGAACGAGAAACCCCTCTGGAGGCCGGCGGCGAAGGCGGGACCCTTCAGGAGGCCGGAGAATCAATTTAGGGCCCGCAACAGGACAGCATGACAGGGAGCTGGTGACAGGACAACAGGACAGGAAGCCGGCGATGGAGAGACTGGTAGAGGAGCTGGCAGAACCAGTGATGTCCGGGAACCTGGAGCCTGCAACTCCGGCAGAGAAGGAGGGTTCTGCTGCAATCCAGCAGAGAATTCAGTGGCGTGCTGTGACCCAGCAGGCAGTTCTGCAGTGTACTGTGGTCCAACAGGGGCAGGAGGCGGCTGCGCTCCAGCGGCGACGAGGGATTGGTGCAGCTGCGATCCAACCGGGCCAGGAGGCAGCTGCGATCCAGCGGCAATGGGGGATTGGTGCTGCTGCGATACATCTGGCAAAGGAGACGACTGCGATCCAGCTGCGACAAGGGGTTGGTGCTGCTGCGATACAGCCGGGAAAGGAGGCGACAAGCCAGGAACAAAACTCACGATAGGAGCAACATCAAATAGGAATCACACCAGACAGTAGAAACACCATGAAGTAACAACAATGACCCCACACTGAACAAAGACAGAGACCCGGACTAAATACCCTAGGGGAGGTGACGAGACACAGGCGCAAACAATCAAGGAAGGGCTAACAATCTAAAATGGAGGGAAAGCAAACAAAGACAGGAAGTAAATGCACAAGACACACAAGGAGAGGGACACACTACAAAATAAAACAGGAAAAAAAAAAAAACCTCAATGACAAATGGCAGTGTAAAGTCACAATCATGCAGTACCTTTGTGTGAGCATATCATATTTGACATATTTAAAAAAAACGCCCAGTGAAAAAAGCTTGTGTTTTGTTTTGGAGCTCCATGAGAAGTTTGGTAAAATACACCTTTTCCTCAGTGAGTTACAGCCATTTATTGGATATCGTTTTTATGGACAGAGAGGCAGGAGACACCGATATGGAACCAGATGTATTTTGACTAGACAGGAATGCAGGTACAGAGAAGGGGAATCCCGCTGGTGTGGAATGGAGTGGATATCTTGCTGATGTAGGATGGAGTGGGGAGCCCGCTGGAGTAGGATGGAGAGAGAATCACGCAGGAGTAGGATGGAGTGGGTAACACACTTGGGTAGGAACACGATGGAGTGGAAGAGCGCTGGAATGGAATGTCGCAGTAGAGATGAATTTCACGTGGAGTCCTTAGTACAACAAGGTCGGACAACTGGCTGAGGTGAGTGTTGGGCTTTTCTGCTGGCTGTGATTACGTGCTGATGAGGAGCAGGAGTGTGATAGGGAGCAGGTGTGTGTGCTTAACAGACAGAGTCTGGCGTATCCGTGACAATTGTCCTGGGCGTTTTTTTAGTAGACAATATGACAATATATAAAATTTGGTGCTGTCTTTATATTTTGGTCAATATCACCTCTGATAGTAAATATCAAAGTGTTATATCATTGGAAAATACGCAACCTAATCTGTCGCTATATGGAAGACTGGTACTTCAAAAATAAGATTTTTATTGCTCACTTTAAACACTAAACCTAATTTACTAAACCCAATTTTTATCATCTGAAGCAATTTGCATATCATACCTATGTGGATGGGAGATCTAAAGCATCAACCCCAATATCAAAGGAAAACTATTTTTGTTTCACCTGATGATGGAAAAATACAGAATGTTAAACTGTTGCACACAATGAATTCTGCATTCCCTACCCCCAACATCATGAAAGAACAGAGAAGTAGCAGAACTGGAACCATCGTTTGACCACACAAGGTCAAACTGATCTCACGCTGGAGTGGTTGGCTACTGTGCAACCTTGGGGTGTGACTTGTTTTTTCTATGTGTATAAAAGATTACTGTTGACTGCTCTCAGGCAGTCAAAACTGTACTGTTGAAGTGCATGTATTGACTCCTTGCTGCAAGTAAAATAACTTGAGGATAAAGATTCCAGTGACTCTGTCGTCTTTGAGTAAGATTTTTCTGACACCTGAGTTTTGGCTGAGCAGGGTAGATGTTACTCTGGTGGGGGGGGACGAAGCAGTACCATTTTTCTGTGGGGCACTTTGCGGGCGTTCAGTCATCTTGGTTAACTGATGGGTTTCTCTGCCTCATCTGGAGCTCCCCGGAGCTCCATTCTGAAGTTGCTACAGAGTTTTTGACTTGGGTACAGTGACCGGAAGTTATTGTACTTGGTCCCAAACACCTCCGAGATGTATTATCTAAACATATAGTTACTCTAGATGGCATTGCCCTGGCCTCCAGCAGCACCATAAGGAACCTTGGAGTTATCTTTGATCAGGATTTATCCTTTAACTCCCACATGAAACAAACTTCAAGGACTGCCTTTTTTCACCTACGTAACATTGCAAAAATCAGACACATCCTGTCTCAAAATGATGCCGAAAAATTTGTGCATGCATTTGTTACTTCTAGGCTGGACTACTGCAATTCCTTATTATCCGGCTGCCCAAATAAGTCCCTTAAGACTCTCCAGTTGATCCAGAATGCTGCGGCACATGTACTGACAAGAACTAGGAAAAGAGATCATATCTCTCCAATATTAGCTTCTCTGCACTGGCTCCCTGTAAAATCCAGAATAGAATTTAAAATCCTTCTCCTCACCTACAAAACTCTTAATGGTCTGGCACCATCGTATCTTAAAGATCTCATATTATTATATTATCCGACTAGAAAATTGCGCTCCCAGAATGCAGGGTTACTTGTTTCCTAGAGTCTCCAAAAGTAGACTGGGAGCCAGAGCCTTCAGTTATCAGGCTCCTCCCCTGTGGAATCAGATCCCAGTTTGGGTTCGGGAGGCAGACACCATCTCCACATTTAAGAGTAGGCTTAAGACTTTCCTCTTTGATAAAGCTTATAGTTAGGGCAGGCTTGGATGAGTCCTGAACCATCCCTTAGTTATGCTGCTATAGGCCTAGACTGCCGGGAGACTTCCCATGATGCACCTCTTTCCTTCCTCCTTCTCTCCCTCTCCATTTGTATGTATTTTTATCCCATTACTTCATGTTACTAACTCGACATCTTCTCTCTCCCGTAGTTTTGTGCTTTCTCATTTCTCTCCTCTCTCCTTCTGTCACTTTCAGCAGGTATTTCTGCCTCCGGAGCTGCAGAGACTGGATCTGTGATTGTGGACCACTTGCTGCCCCTTTGTTCCTGCTTGACAACTGCTACTACAGTTGTTGTTATTGGCTCTGTTATTGATGCTGACATTATTTTTCCTATAGCTGTCATTCCTATTATTAGTAATTTATTAATATTAACACTACAATTACTATTCTACTATTAAAAAAATTCTGTGTGGTTTTAGCATTGTGCCTCAATGAAACTGAGTCCCAAATTATCAAACATGCTGTCCCAAATTAATACGAATGTCACTGAAAAATGGTTTTGTGTCAATACAGAAAATGGTGAGCCACACTTTGTACAAATATCATACACACTTCATTTCTTCATATAAGAAGCAGTCCTTGTTATTTCAGGGGTTTTCCCCTGCATCCAAATCAGCATGTTATCTTAAAACTTCAATTTCTTTCATATGGTTAATGACACACAACATATCAATTAATGTACATTTTAATTTTGTACTGCAAAGTAATTTCTCTGTTTTTTGTGTTCCACTTGATGGAAACCAGAGATTGCGAGGTGTTCTCTGAAAAGGGGCTGGACAGTCCTCCTAGACACAACCAGGGGAAGCAAGTTGTAATTTACTAAGACGGCTTAGATTGTCGTACTTTGGCTATCAACCTTCTTTGTTGATTGGTGAGATTTTGCAGGCCTGTCGTAAATCGAGAAATTGTCATTCAATTTTTCATTAGTGACCTTGAATACTGCAAAGGTAATTGGACAGCAGAGGTTCCTGGGTGTTAATTATACATTTGATAGTATTGAAAGTACTGAAGCTATAAAAAAACAGATCTACAATCTTTAGATGCTGTTCAGCTTGGCCACAGTAGAATCAGTTTAAGTGTACACTATATTTAGGATATTTTCACTGCCTTACCTTGCTGTCAGACAGCCTTTCTGACGGGAAACTGAAGCCTTATATCGCTCTCTCCAAACCACCACCAGACTCCTTCTGACGGAAAGGTAAAGTGATGAAAATGTTCTAAATACAGCATACACTTAAATTGATACTGACTGTTTTAGGTGGCATTGCTTAACTTCCGTGCTTCTCCAAGCTGGGGGCCTGCCGAATGCTGTCTACTGTAGGTATTTATACAGGGGAAACCCACGTAGACCACTTTACTGTGTTTACAAGTGAAGCAGCATTAGAGAAAAAAAATTATAATAAAAGCAGTAATAACAACAGATAGAATACGTAGGCCTACAAGGTAGGGAAAACATTTAAGAATAGTAATAATGTTAATTAATATTAACATTATTACAAATGTGTTGGTATGTATTCAAGTACTTTTTCTGTACCAGCACTGTGTGCAGGTTGTTAATAAAGAAAAAGAAAAACATGATACTATTTTGTGTGCAGAGGGCTTTTTTTTCTTTTTGCCGTGGTATCGAAGGGGGTATTGAGTATCTTTTTTTTTAAACCAGTATTGCATCGAAGTTTAAAATTCTGGTATTGTGACAACCTTAGTAGACACCCTACTCTGAAATGTCTAATTCTTTTTATCAATGGAGATACAAAATGTTCATCAAATGTTGATGCGTTGATCATGCTACACACCACTGTGCACAGATACATTCACACACTCTAATTTTCACTGTGCGGCAAAATGTTGCACTGAAGAGCCCGT
Organism: Siniperca chuatsi; assembly: GCF_020085105.1. NCBI lineage: Eukaryota > Metazoa > Chordata > Actinopteri > Centrarchiformes > Sinipercidae > Siniperca > Siniperca chuatsi. The sequence continues at coordinate 25,276,132 of NC_058054.1, forward strand.
CGTAAAGGACAGCAGTGCTGCAACACTAGCAGCCTGAGGACAAAACACAGTACAGTAAATTATTTATTAGAATTTATCGGCTTTATTTTAACCGACACAATCCATTAAAATATGCCCTGATCAGTCCCAATACCAATCCTTAGGATCGACTCGGGACAACTTTACTGATTATGGTGATAAAGTAAAGTTAAAGTCCATCTTACTTAGAAAAGACTTGGATTCATGGCACTGGTAAGCAGGCCTGGACAAAAAGAAGACATTAAAGTTAAAAAAAATGAATGCACATTGGTACACAAGTAACCAAATTAACTAAATGACAGTCAATCATCAATTAAAAATGTAGAGGAGAGACACAGTTTGGACATAGGTGATAGATTATCAGAAGATACAGATAGAGTAGCAACTGTCTCAATGCCTATATTTTTCATTAAGCTGAAACTGTGTCCTGCCTTTGTGAAGTGAGCTGCAAATGAAGTGATCCCTGCAAGATAACATACTCTTCTCACTGTATATCCAATGCACCCTTTTAATCATGGTGACGTACAATGCTCACTCTTGTCTGTTGCCACACTGCTCACCTGAAAGCTGTGCTGACACCTGCTGCTGCTGTTCCTATAACCTATGGGGTTGGGGTTATTATAATCACTGCCCACTCCCTGCTGTGCTGAGCTTGGCGTTTCCATGTGGGGAGTGACAAGGTCAGAGCCTCAACGCTGTATGTATTCTATGTTCACATAATGATCTATTCCGTGTGAGTTGGCTGACTGAACTGTGTTTCTAGCATCACCTCCATTCCAAGATACAAGAGAGATTATACACTTCTTTAACACTTTCTGCCAAAATGATGTATGACCAGTCATAAATGCCTTTAGGTGCTCTGACAAATATGCTTTAACATTTTCATGGCTTGGGAGCATTTGTAAATGTTCAGTAGACTGCATACCAGCATCCCCTGACCTCTGACTGATCCGAAATGCGAGGTGGTCCTAAGTATCAGTTCAATGAGAGGATGCAGGGGAAATGGATTCAACACACGTTCACTTCTGTATGTCTTCTCCTTTCTCAGATTTTGGGATATCCATCCTGTGTTTCTGTCCCTCTGGTTTAACAGTGAGCAGAGTGTGACTACACACATACTTAATACTTAATCTACACTTCTTAAATTTTACCCTGATAAATAACCCCCATATTCTAATAAAGAACTAATAATGAAACTATTCAAAACTATGCATTTTAAACAATCCCTAAAGCTGAACTGGTCATGAGGTCAACCCCCAGATGTTTTTGTCCATCAAGTTTCCTATAAAAGGCAGGCCAAGCTCCATCAACATCACACAGGAAAAGAAGCTCAACTATGGACCAACACCATGGTATAGTTTTCTACAGCCGTTGAATATTTAAAAAAACTTTGTCTTTTTAAAATTTTAGGGAAATGTAGTATTTTTTGCTCCACAGTATCTGCTTTAACCGGCCTTCACCATCCTGCAGTAACAGAGCAACACCCTAGAGTGGGTAAGTCATTTTTATTTTTATTTTAGTTTGTATTCTGTATATGTGTTTCATCTATGATCTAAAAGGTGTTTTCTTTTTTACAGAGGCAGATTCCTACCTTTTAACTCCGTTTTGTATTTGAAATTTTATGCAGGTTCTAAATCTCTGTCATTTCACACAACAGATTTATGGGATGTGAACTTAGACTTCCCGTCTGTAAGTAGGTCTACACTTTAGAACCAAAGCGTATTCCTCATCTGATGCATCCCAATCTCACCGATACAGAAGCCATTGAGCGCTGTAGAGAGATAAAGAATGGAGTGGGTTTGACCGACCAGACCGCAGTGACCTTTAACAATTTCCCAACATTTTTAACAGGCTTTGGGCTGTAATATTGTAATCTTTTATAGTAGCGACCGAAGCCTCTCTAAATTCCAGGCCGATTACCTGAGACGAGATAAAACGCAATTTTTTTTTCTATTCCAAAATCACTACTACGACTTTAAAAATCCCAAAGCCTTTTTAGGATCGCCGTATGTGTGCAAGAACTGTTACACGGGCTACACCTACGTGTTGAGTCACCGATGAAGAACACATTGCTCTGTTTGCGTTGATCCCGTCTGTACTCAGGCGGAGTTCCAGCTTATCATCTGCACCGACTGTAACCAGACATGTCGCTCACCTTTCTGTTTGAGCAAACACAAAGAGCCTACAGAGACACCCAGGGCTCAAAAACACGTCAGTAATTGCGAGCTGTATAAAAAATGTAAAAAATGCGGGAGACTGTACTGTATAGCAATGAACAGCGACAGTAAAAGACAATTCAATTAAATTTTATTTATATAGCACCAATTCATAACAGAAGTTATCTCATTGCACTTTTCCTAAAGAGCAGGTCTAGACCATACTCTTTATAATATTAATATTATTATTTAGAGAGACCCAAAAAAAACCCCCATGAGCAAGCATTTACAAGCGAGCAAAGAGACACAATGCCAACCGGTGAAATGTAAAATCTGTGGGAGAAATGGTCCTCTGACTCTACAGACGAGACTGAGGTACACCAGTGTTACATACAGACCCCTGGAAACAAAACATACAACAAAATTGGTGTTCTATGATTTTGACACATTCGTCAACGAAAATGGCATCCCCTCACATCCCCTTTTTGGTATGCACAAAAATGTTGAATGGCATAAGGTGCTCGTGGGTGTGGATTGTGCCATTAAGTTTCACCTACATTTCAGTAGACCTTTGTACAAAAACACGGTGTTTACTGGCTCACAATGCCAAAGGTTTTGACAGCTACCTCCTTCTTAATGCCATGATCGAGCAGGATTTAAAACCCTCTGTCATTATGCAGGGAAGCAAAATCGTTTTATTTTCGGATCAACATTTCAAACAAAAATACATTGGCCCACTATCCTTTCCATGTGTTTAGCCAACATGTCGAAAGCACTCGGTTTTACGATAAAACCAAGGACTATTTTCCTCACGGTTTTAGCTCCGAGGCCCATTTGAACTACATAGTCTCCTACCCGTCGCCTCAGTCTTACGTCATTGAGTGCATGATGACGGTAGAACAAAAAGAGTTTTACTGGTGGTACGCGCTGGGGTACCTGGTGATTTTCAGAAGGAGGCTCTGCGTTATTGTCAAAACGATGTTGACATTCTCGCCAAAGGTTGTACATGTTTCAGGAATGGGTATATTGAAGAGACGGGCCTAGACCCTTTCAGTCGCTCCACCATTGCTTTACAGACATTACAGTCTGTCCACGGCGTCAAAGTGATTGTTATGTGAGAGCATACGGGAAGAGAGATGTGAATGAATGAAGCATAAAGATAGTCTTCCTGATTGAACTTACGCTGAGCTTCATTTGTATCAACCTCAACTGTACTTTGTGTTTAGCATATTAGCAAATGTTAGCATGCTAACATGCTGAAATAAGATGGAGAACATGGTAAAAACACCACACCTGCTAAATGCCAGCATGTTAGCATGCTGAGATTAGCATTTAGTTTAAAGAACTAGTGTGCCTAAGTACAGTCTCACAGCTGCTAGCATGGCTGTAAACAGGATTTGATTGGAAGAGGGAATTCTTATTTTGGATCATGGAAACCTTTGACTATGCTTTCTCTATATTATTTTCCTAGGCCTGTCTTGTTCTACACATATTTACATATATTTTTAATATCGACTGCCACTCTCTTAACTCTTAAGTTATGCTTACTGTATGTTAGCTAACAGCCTCAGTGGTGAAGGAAAACAATGTCAGAGTATTTGCATATTTGATTAGTTTAGGCAAAGTCAAATCTTCCACCACAGAAAATGACAAACATAAAGTCAATGTCAGAGTGAATAATGAGTGGAAACAAAATGGCCTTTTTAGTCTGAATATCAGGCTGTGTTTTCCCTGAGCCATGAGAAGATCACTTCTGAGTATCTGCAACACCACACTGCCCAACTTTATCAGTCTTTCTAAACACCACTGGCACACCACTTTTTCCCTCAGTCTAAAAGAGCAATATTTCTTGTCACAGTGAAATAAAGTTTAGAATGGATTATTTATCCCACTGCCAAAACTACTTAGAGCTAAAGAACAAGTCAGAGAGAGAGATGGGACTGGGGAGAAGGAAAGTGTGGGAGAAAAAGAGAGAAATTGGCATGTAAGTATTTGTCCATGGATCAGTGAATCAATAGGCTGATGAAGGGCTGACAGAATGACAGCTCCATGCCAATCGCTGAAGGACATTGAGGAAGGGAGAGAATTGGAGAGGAAGAGGTTCAGAAATAGAGTGTTAGCAAAAGTAAGAGAGCGAGTGAGAGAGGCTAACAACAAGCAGTAATGAATGATAATTGTTCATCAAGTGGACACACTCAGTATGTGCTGACGACCATTCACCCCAGTCATTTCTTCAGCCGTTTACACATCAGCGTCACGCCTGTCAGCACACAAACACACACACACTATTGCCACATGAGCTGGCATCTACTGACAAATATGTATTAAAATACCTGCAATGGCCTAAGCCTGCACGAATATACACTCCACAATACCATGTTTATGAAATGTATGAGTTTTGGAAAAAAATTTCAGAATCATAGATTTATTTTTATAGATTCGGTAAAGTGAGAATATGCTGCCTAGTGCAGAAGTTCATTTCACCGACTGGCCAGAGTAAAAATATATAAGTGTTAAGTATATAAGTGGATTTATGGCACTGTAACAAAGAATGAGATAATCTTACCCATAGTTTAAAAGAAAGGACAAATAATCATTTTGTACGGTGGCAACAACATTTCACAAAACAGAACATTTCACAAAACACAACGACATTTCAGATTACAGAAAAGGAGGGACAACACTTCTTGTTTGTGATTGGACAGAACCCTGGCATCCCTGGTGACAGTTTAATGTCATTTTCTTTTTGTGTTGCCTAGCCTAGCCTACTACTCTCAGCAGTGTCTTTGCACAAATCTTAAACTGAGTTTGAAAGGATGGAAGAGGAGATTGAAATCATAAGAGAATATTTTATCAAAGGACATATGATGAAGCCTGATTCTTGATATGCTTTCAACATATCATGACATTAAAATTTCCCATGGGACCCGAAAGCATGCTTGAAAGAATTAGGACTGACGAGACAGGATGGCTAGCCTACTCTTTAACATCACGCTATGAGAGCACGGACAGATGTTTGAATACAGAACTGGCTGTCTTTAAAGCAGAAACATGGCCTCTGTGTTAAAAGGGAGACTGTAATGCAAATGCTCCATGAACTGAACCCACACGGAACACGGACACATAGGCATGTAGATGGACAAATTAAAACCGTTTGGATGGGTTCTTCCGCAGAATCATGTGGCTCAATTTTGGACCAACAAACAACCCCGAGAGTAGTTGTTTTTTATTAGTTGTTAATAAAAAACAACTATATCCAAACATCCCTGTTTCAGAAAGCAGGTTTAGTGATCAATCTGTCATCAATGTAAGGACAGAGACAGCGATCTCTGGACATTGTGGATTCATCCTCAGCTCTGACATTACAGTAAGGCAGCTGTCAGGCTGTCAACAGTTCCCCTGCACCGAATCATTTACCATACATTACTTTATCACTGTTTAAATAAAACCAATCTGTATGTAGACACATAAGACATCAATAAACAATAATTTGTCATGTTGTGATTGGTTGCACTGATGGAACATTCCTATCATAGTTATCATATCATGTTGGAGATTATGTGAATATTTCTGAGTGAGGGTGATTGTGGTGCAGCTAAAACGACTTTAAGATTCTAAAACTGGACTAAAGGTAGTTTAAATGTGAGTTTTATAATATATAATATAGGCACTTATTAATGTCACAATTTTGCCATTAGTACTCAATGTTGCCACTAAATGGAAATTGCTAATGCAGGATGGTTGCATGGAAATATAATTCATAGATTTATAAAGTTTCTACATTGTTCCTCCCGTTATTTCCTAACTTCACATCTTGTTTCCTTTTAACTACATGTATGTATCGGTATGGACTGTACTGGTGCACAAATAATTACACTACAAATTGGGAAGAATTATACTGTACATTGCGTGCCGTCATCGAAAGCGTGACCAACTTTTATTATCAATTCACTCCACTCTCTTTTATTTTTTTGTCCTTTTGTTGAGTTTCCACTTACATTCACAACAGTCAATATAGTCAAACAAAACCATCTCTCTTTTCCATTTTTCAGAACAAAGGTAATAAAGGTAAAAGCTGCAAGAATAACAAGGCCTATTCACGACGCACTCAAATGCAAGAATACAAGTCTAGAACACATACTGTACAAAAATGAAGCAATCAATCAGCCTTTGGAGGACAGTCTATCCCAGATGGATTGCACTTCTTAGAACTAGTTGCAATATATTGATAAAACCTTTCTTGGTGTTGCGCAAAGTTCAGTATATGTTCTCTAAAGGTAGTACTTCTCTATACCAATCTTGTAACGAAGGCCCATCACAGGACATCCAATTATTACAATACAGTTGAGTCAGTTGCAGGAAGGAAGGGAACTTAGAAGAGAGAGACAAAGAAGAAAACTGGAAGGATATAGAAAGTTAGAGAAATGAGACAAGGAATGGGTTCAACTGAAAATGAAGTAACGGAAGAGAAAGATGGAGAGAGGGAACAAAATTGCAAGGGAAGGAGAGTCAAAGAGGTGCAGAAGAAACTTAATTCAGACTTAAAGGGAGACAGACACTGGAGATACCAAGACTGCGAACAGCAACACTGAGAGCTACTACTGTCAGAAACAAGGGAGCAAGTAGAAAATGGAAGTGCACAGGGAATTGACTCACCATCATCATATCCTGAGGACACGGAGTAGAGAGGATGCTTGTGCTACCTGTCTTGAAAATAATGAAATAAAAAGCTGAGGAATGCGAGCTGACATGACTTGATCTCTACAATCTGCTTCAGGCTATTGCACATGGAGTAGAGAGGACCAGCAATGAAACTTCTGTTAATGGTTACAGGTCATTTTGAAGATCAGAACAAAAGGTCCGTAAATCTTTTAGGTGTTTCTGAAGAATTTTAAGGATGTAGGAGATGTAAAAGTTTGTACTCTCACAGGATGTTTGCCCAGCGTTTGATGGTGCAAGCTTGGTGGATGGAAGGTCTTAATCAAAGTCTGGCAAACCCACTTAATGTAAAATTGCTTGCAGACAACGGGTATACTTTGATCAATCTGGCAGCAGCCAGTTACATTGCATAAGCAGGAGGGAAAGGTACATTTGGCAATACAGACCAGCAGAGAGAAAACAGATAATTGGATTATAACATTCGGAGGTAAAGACTCAATTTTCTCAGAAATAACAGATGATTCTACTTGTGTCACAGGGAAAAGATAAAAAGGCACACCTGATCATTTTTTTTAATCTTATAACCTTTATTTTAAAGTAATAAATAAATATTAAGAGGCTTTCATATTATTTCTCAAAATTTACTACATTTACTGTAACTATTTAAAATTTTAACATTGTACTAAATTTAGTGAAGGGCACATAAGGACACAAAACACAAAATTTACGACCTGGACTTGACTTGGAATGTGTTGAGTTTTGGATTTACTTGTGACTTGAAAAACAATAACTTTGTCCCACCTCTTTGGGGAAAATGTACAACAATTCTATCTAGTGTTATGGTGGTGCTATTAATGGGTGAAAACCTATGCTAAATTACTAAAACTATGCCTTAGCAGGAGGAATTTATGGCGAGACCACTGTATTCATTAATACATAAGTGTAAATACACCTTTATCCTGATAAGAACGTAACCCTAAGGAAAACCACAGAGGTCTGTAGGTAATTAGGGGAAGGGGCAGATTGAGAGATTGACTGACTTTTACCATCAGCTAATTTTAGCTACCGTGGATAGCAACAAATCTCACAGCACCTTGATCATACAGGGTTCATATGAGGTGTAGGAGCTAAATATCCACCAGAACCCCATGTCTGACGATTTTCAGCCAGAGGATCACAGAGGCCCAGAGGTGCTCCTTCTGAACCTGAGACTGGAGCTGAGCATGTAGGTACAGAGTCCACAGAGGAGATGTCAGAGAATGGTACTCATCTAGCTAATGCTGGCTCTCCTTAGTTTAGGTGGTGATAAAGCAGTGTCATTATATCAATGACCAGAAAATTGCAATGTCCTGCAAAATATAATGCAATCCAAAACCACAGGCCAGCAATAAATCCTAGAGAAGAGTTGATTAATCTCAATCATAATTTGGGGTGTAAAGTTTGTTGCATGATATTGGATTGAGATGCAAACCAAAACAAAAATCTGGGATGAGAACAATATAACAATATTTGGGAGCAATGCAGCCCAAAATGAACAGCTAATCAGATGACACGGCTGTATGACTGAAAACATGCTTTTTATTTTTGAAAGCATTTTCTACTACCTTAAGAGGGCTCATCTCCAAATGTGTGATATACACACATCCTACAGTCCATTTGAACACCTCCCTGACCTAGTCTTAAAAAAAAAGTTTCACAAAGGTAGGATTTATTGCAGGTTTCTGGTTTTGGACTGCAATGTAATCAGAAGTCACAGACCTGCAATAAATCTGCTCCTATTGCTGTGCTTCACAACAACAATCTGTTGCAGACACCTAGCCTGTAAAAATATTCTGGGGGTAACTTGATGGTTATGTTAGGGTCATTATGGGAGGACAGCAGCCATGGCCACAGCTTGTAATTTTGTTGAAGATTAAAAAAGCAATCCAACTTTTTTTTTTATATGTGTTAGAATCAGTGCTGTATTAATTTATTCATTCATGTCCATTCAAATTCACAGTAATCTCTATAAACAGATATCTGCATATCTGTAGGCAAAGGACAAGATTTTGGTATCAGAAGCATTCTGGTTTCCGGTTGTAGTCTGTTGGTTGCATACAGGTGAACAGTCCGTGTGGAGAGCAAAAGAGGAACCCATCGGCTATGGTCTGACGATGATTTATCTTTTTATCAATCTCAGAACCCTGGAGATTAGCTTTTTGTTAGCTTTTTAAAAATGTATCTGCATTCAAATCGTCCTCAGACGATGGGTTCCGCGATTGCTAATCGGACTGTAAACAGCCCTGAAATATTGGTCGTTGCCCCCAGAGGCTAAAATGTTGTCAGATAGCCAATGGGTTCCGAGATTGAGTTCACAGTGAAATTCAGAGCTAGGATCATGTCAATTTAAATGGTAGATAACTGATACTGTCAATAAACCAAATACATATTACATATTTTTTGCACTGTGGGTTGAGAGAGAGAGAGCAGGAGGTAAGAGAGCATACAGTAGCACAATGCAAATTCCACATAGAATTTTAAAATAATAATGTAATGGAAGTGGTAATATTAATATAATAATAATAATAGTAATAATAATGATAGGAATAATAGTGAGAATAATTGTAGTGGCAGTATGTATCTTGTGTGTCCACTGATTTGAACAGAGAGATTTCTGCATGCCAAATAGCCCACGTTTGAAGGACTTTTATTCTGCTTCTTCGCAATAATTCTAATGTATCTCACCTTGTAGGGTGAATTCAGCTGTATTGGAACAGTTTTTTAAGTCTGTCTTGTCATTGCATTCTTATCATCAATTTAAAAAAATACAACATATGATATATTTCTGAATTCCTCAAGGTGTCTACTTTCTTATGTGAATAAATAAAGTGTGTATGGTAGTTTTAGAAAGCATGGCTCACCATTTTGTTGTAGTTGAGACAAAACTATTTTTCAGTGACATGTTCAGTAATTTGGGACAGAGTTTCATTAGTGTAGGCCCTTGCTTTCAACCCTATGACATATTTCAAAGAATATTTTAAACTAATCCACCTGAGATCCCCGGCTTCATCCTTCAGCTCCCAGGCCACTTGCCCCTGAATCCCTCCTCCAGACCCTCTCCACCCACTCAGCTTGACTTGGACTTTTGGGACTTGTTGTTAATAGGATGTCTGGGATCTGTCCCTAGAGGGGAGGAGGGGGGTACTATCATGTCCTGCTCTGCTCCTTAGTTCAAGTTTTGTCTAATTTTTTCTGTCGATGTTTCCTGTTTTAGTTTGTATTTCTCCTCTCCTCTGGTGTCAGTAACTAACTAACTTGGATTGTTTGCCCCACCTTAATTAGTTCCACCTGTGTCTTGTTAGCTCCCCTCACATAAGTATTTAGTGGTTTCACTCCCTCATTGTCAGTTCATCTTGGTTTCTGTGCCTTGCAGTCCAGCCCTTTCCCCAGTGTTTATTGTGTTTTGGACTTACTACCTCAGTTTTTGGTCTATCTGCCTGATTTCTGGGACTTTCATGATTTTGTGGGGTTGCCTATTGCAGGTTGCTTTACAAGTCTGCTGGTTTTCAATTCTTAAATACCTGCCACATGAAGACTAGGGGTGAGTTAAGTTTTGGTTAGGGAGAAATTCTGTGTTAATTTGTGCCTCCAAGTGGGTGTCTTATGGTGAACACATTACTGTCTGTATCGGTAAGTTGTAATGAAGGCTTGCTTTTTTTTTTGATGCACCTACTATGGCGTTTGTAGATGGCTGTAAAAAGAATCACCTGGTGCAAATAGCTGATCATTGTGGCAGGGAAGAAGCTCAAGGGGGTCTAGTGCAGAGGAGTCTGCTTCTGTTGGCTCTACAACGGGTGGTATTGATGATGATTTACATTTGGTGCCAAAGTTTAATGAGCAAGACCCTGATACTTTTTTTTCGCTCTCTTTAAAACCTGTTGCCGACGCAAACAAAGTACTCATGCTTCAGTGCATCCTCATTAGGAGAGCTCAGGAGGCTTATTCAGTAGTATGTGCTAAGGAGGATTTGGATTAAGACAGTGAAACTGGCTAGGTTAAAAGTATACGAATTGGTCCCGGAAGCATATTGCCAGATGTTCAGGAATTGGGTAAAGAGCGATAAACAGACAAATGTGGAGTTCATGATTTGGCTTCCCATTTTCATCATTGGTTGCTCAGCTTTTAAAGCTGATGCTTTTGACAGTCTTTGTAAGCTGATTGTGTTAGAGCAGTTTAAAAACGCTGTCACTCAATACATTTCTACTTATGTAAATGAGCAGAAGCCTTCCACTGCTCTTAAAATAGCTGATTTTGCGCTGAAGCAGAAAGGTAGTTTTCCAGTGATGCACTCTGGGGGGATTGGGGGAAAAAATGGGGATGATAACTGGTTATTCCCACGGTGGTGAAAAAATGTAGACGCCTGGTCCCTCACATAAGCATTTACGGGCCGACCTGAGGGTGCCAGAGCCTGTAATTACTGCCGTGGGGAGGGTCATTAACAGTGGACAGTGGTCCTTCCAAAGTCAAAAGTGAAGCGTCATTTTCCATCGCATACTCCAGCTATGCTGTGCTCTACAAGAAAGAGAACCATGTGTGTGTGGACCCAAAAGCTGGTTCTGGTGACGCTTTTGTGTGCTCAGTTGGTAGTGGAAAGTGTCAGCGCGTTCGTTTATTTGCAAAAGAAAAGTCTGGAGAGAAGTTATTCCTTAATTTGGCATTTATTAAAGAATTGGAGGATCAAAAGCATCTTGTACAAGGATCTTTTCTATTCAGAAAACCACAGTCAGCAAGCTGTTAATCTGTAGCCATCATCCTAAAAAAGAATGCTATTCTTAACATTACACAGAGTTTTAAATGAAAATGTACAACTATCTGATAGGTTTCTACAGAGGTGGGGAGGAGCTGTGGTTTAGACTTAGCTCTCCCTTCGGTGGTGCACAGGCTGGTCCCAGCCTCTAGGCACACGATTCCACCCTTCGTGTGGAGACAGCGCCCTAGTGGAGGAATCCTACACTTCCTCTGTTTGTAAGTTGCTAAAGTCTCTGCTTCGTTCCCCAAAACTGATACTTTTCCTCTCATGGTCATTACAATACATACTGTCCTCAGTACATGATGTTCTTTCTGATATCCCTGTTTCTTTGTATAAGTGTAAGCCTGTTTGCAACAGCTAATCAACTTTTCCCTGCAGTCAGCAGTCTGCAGGACAACACTTTAAATTGTTAAACCTCATGCCCTGTGTGTGTGTGTGTGTGTGTGTGTGTGTGTATGTGTAAAAAAAGTTTCAACATGGTATTAATATAATAGGCAAGCAACCTTCATTAAAATTTTTAATTCTCACAAATCCCTCCTTTTACACCTTTTAAGGTGTAAACTCAATCAAAATGATGCAATTACACACTACAATCCCCGTCCCCATCTACCTGTACCTCCTGTAACTCTTCTTCCTCATCTGACTCCAAAGCTTCACCTAACAGGGGCATTTGGTAAGGCGGAGGGTCTTTCTCTTTGGTAAGAGCAGTGATAATGAGACGGTTGATCAATGCACGTAAGCAGGGGATGCAACAACAGCCACAGCACACTAAAATGGCTGCGAAACAAGCAAAGGAAACAATTAGTGACATGAAGAGGGCCTTATATTTACCAAAATAATGATTTGCCGAATTACTGAACGGGTCGTTGATGCCTGAATTTTCAGCCAACTCTTCAGACAAGGAAGTAAGGCCAGCTAGAGCCTTGGTGATGCTTCCATCAGGGGCAGTATTATTGGGAATGAATGTACAGCAGAAATCCCCAAACATTTTGCAAACTCCGCCCTTTTCTGCCAACAGCATATCTAAAGCCATCCTATTCTGCCAGGCCATAACAGAAGTTGGTCCCAATTGTTCCGCAATTCCTTTGACAGCATCTCTGGTGTAATTGACAAACCTCTGTTGGTTGTAATAAATGTAATTTATCCAATCCACATTTTTATTTATAGTAACATAGAAGAAGGACTCAAATCCTGCAGCAATTTGGTTTCTGGCCTTGAACTCCTCAGGTACACCTCTAGGAACTCCTACAGCATCTATATACACGTGTGAATCGAATGAACCTCCTGGAATGCTTCTCTTAATACGCTGGTAAGGGCCATGGGGGAGTCTTTTAGGCAAATCTGAAAAAATCAGTGAAATTTCCTGAGTCGTTTGCGATGTTTACAGAAACTGCACAGTAGCTCCTTGGTAATTTACCTACATTAGTACCATCCCCTATTCTGCTGAAACAGGTGTAATTACCAGCATATACAACGATTGATGGAGGTGTATCTGGGCTAGCAACAGGAGGAAAGAGCAAGGCCAAAGTTTTACATTTGCTGTTGGTGGGATGTGACCCTTAACTAAACAATTTAGTTACACATTGTAGGCCTTCAGGATCATTAGAGGTCTAAAGGGCATGGTGCCCAAGATAGGCCTGGCTTTGGCACACGCAACACAATCAGTTTGACCTGTGGATTGAGCAGTATATCTCACCCACTCCAACCACTCATTTTTCTCTGTGTAACCAGTTTCTAAAGCTAATTTATCATCGTAGGTAACATTGGTCAAATAGGTAACGTGCAGGCCCCTGTATACTTCTACGGTTGAAGACGTGGGTGTGGGTTGAACGGGGAAGTGCATGGAGTTTGGCTTGATTATATTGATTTTAATTAAACCTAGTGGGTCCGTGCCAGAGACATGAGCCCCCAAAGTATACAGTCTGGCATCACCCGGTTCTGGATCTTTTAAGGTAAGTATAAGTTCATTTTTTCACAGCCAGCCGGTTGACTGGCTTTTATTATGGACAATCTATTTTTTAAATCATTGTGCTTGTCTACCCCCTGTATTTGATAGCCATAGTCTGTTGCTGCAGTAGTCCATAATGCCTGACTCCAAAGGGATTTGTCTGACCAATGCCACGCAGCATGATTACCTCCACAGCTGATAATGCTGCAGGCGTCTACTTTTAGTGATGCTGTCACTCCCTCAGGGCATGTAAGGTTTACTGCTCCCTCAACCCACTGATGTTCTGTCTTATCTAGAACAACATTGAAGACCCTTCCACCAATGCGTCTCTTGACTCGATGTACTTGATCAGACAAGGGTGTGGCCTTGGTTGTGAGTACCAGGGATTCAATGGTGGTTTCATTCGCTACTTCATTTCTTAACTGCTGCATTTCCAAGCATAACAAGGGTATCACTATTAAGAGGGAAACACAGAGAAGAAATTGTTCCCCTTAGGCCACAGAGGCCTGGTTGGCGAAAAGGGTGCCACGGTCGACCCCTAGGGTCAGCCATGACAGTTAGGGCTTCTCAACTTCTTTGGGTCAAATTCTTAGTTTTATCTTTTAGAGCCCTTACTTGTGTTCAGCCAATTCAGTTCTAACCTCCGCTAATGTGCGTGAGGGTGGTGGGGCTGGTACACAATGTGTCAGGTGGTGCCAAATTGCTCCAGCTTTTCCTTTTACCTGGACTGCGTGTGAGGTACACTCAACCACTTCATAAGGTCCTGTCCACCTGGGATCAGTCCACTTTCTCTTGTGAACTTTCACCCGTACCCAATCCCCTACCTGTACTGCTGGAGTCTCAGTGATGGTTGCTTCGGGTTCGGCCAGCTTTACCTGTTTACACAAAACTCGGGTCAAGTTAGTCAATGCAGTCATGTATTCGTCACAGTCAATCTGCCAGACATCCAGAGGGGGCATATGACCTCCCTCCCTGGGTGGCCCTGGCATTGGCCTACCTGTCAGCAACTCATGGGGTGTCAAGTGTGTCTTGGCCCCTGGGGAGGTTCTCATGGACATAAGCGCCAAAGGCAGTGCATCCACCCAACTGAGCTTTGTGCCAAAACAGATTTTAGCAATCTTTCTTTTCAGAGTCTGGTTGGCTCTTTCCACCAAACCCTGCGACGTGGGATGATACACTGCTCCAAATCTATGTGTTGTTCCCAGTGCTTTTTCCACCTCCCCCAGCTGTTTGTTACTGAAATGTGAGCCGTTATCTGAACGTACATTACGCGGGACCCCATATCTTGGTATTAACTCATTTTTCAACCATTTTACTACTACATCTGCTGACTCTTTTTTGCATGGTATTGCCTCTACCCACTTGGTGAATCTGTCCACCATCACCAGCAAGTAACGGTAGCCTTTTGTTCTGTTTTCCACACCCATATCGATGAAGTCGATCGTGATGTCTTGGAATGGTGCTTCTGGTACTGGAAACCTTCCCATTGGGCACTTGTATGTCTGCTTAGGGTTGTGTCCATTGCATGCCTAGCAGTCTGTCACATAGTTTTCCACTATGGCTGTCATGTGGGGATGCCACCAGCATCCTTCAATGTTCTTCTGTGTTTTCTTCTTGTTCTCATGAGCTGGTCCGTGTGCTTGTTTGAGTAGTAGCTGACAAAGTTTGGCTGGAGCCACTATTCTTCCATCATGAGCTCTCCACAGGCCTTCCTTCTTTGTTGCTCCTTTCCGATGCCATTCACTTTGCTCGTATACTTGTGCTTGTTCTTGCATGTCAATGATGTCTTTCTCTGTTAGTTCTGGTAGTTGTTCAATGGTGACAGACATCTGCCTTGGTGTGTATCCTCCCGCCTTCTTGGCCGCTAAGTCTGCAGCATCATTTCCTTCAGCTATGCTGGTGTCTAGTTTCTGGTGTCCTTTGCATTTCATCACGGCCACAGCTGCAGGCAGTAGCACTGCTCTTACCAGTTTTTCTAGCTGTGCTCGGTGCTTTACTGGAGTGTTGGCTGTAGTCAGGAAGTTCCTTCTGACCCACTGCGGTCCATCCACATGTACAGCTCCATGTCCATAGGCTGAGTCTGTGTAGATGTTCACTCTCTTGTTAAGGCCACTATTTCAGCCAGCTGTGCTGAGGCTGGTTGTGGTATGAGACCTTGGTCTATTGTGAGATTCGTCTTTGTGTGTGGATCCTGTTTTACTACAGCATAGGAGGCCACATTTCCACTGTCTCTTCTGTAGCAGCATCCATCTGTGAACAGGATCACTTCTGGGTTTTGCAGAGGTTCTGTTTCCAGATCCGCTCTGAGTCTTAAATCTTTCTCAGCTCTTTCCGCACAATTCTGCGCTTGGCTATTGTCTGTGGTCAGTCCACTTGCCATGTTCACACCTTCAGTGTGGTATGTGACATGTGGTTGCAGCAGAATGTCTGAAATTTTCATTTTTCTTGCTGTGGAGAAGGTGAATGCACTTGATCCCAAAAATCCCACTACTCCATGATCAGTGTTCACTTTCAATTCGTGGCACATTACTATGTGGCTTGTTTTTGTGATTGCTCTTGCCAATGCTGCTAAGTACCTTGTACATCCTGCTTGCCCTGTTTCCATATTATCCAGTTTGGAGCTGTGGTGCATTAGCACTCTTCTTTCTCCCTCCTTTTTCTGGAAAAGCACAGCATTAACTACTCCAGCTTTTTCAGAAACATCAAGATGGAAGGATTTTGTGTAGTCAGGTGATGTCAGAGCAGCAGCTTGTGCCAGTGCTTGTTTCGTGAGGGTGAAAGCCTCTTCAGCTGGTTGGGTCCATGACAAGTGGCCAGTGAGGTTGCGATTTCCCACCTCTGCCACCATGTCTCTCAGGGGTTGTGTGAGCTCCATATACGCTGGAACATGGTTACGGCTATACCCTGTCAGGCCTAAAAAGGCTAGCATTTGTTGGACTGTGGCTGGTTTCCCATGTGACAGGATGGATGACTTCTGTGAGGGTGTGTCCTTCGTGAGAGATCTCACGGCCTAGAAACACAACCATGCGTCTGCAAACTTGCACCTTTTCTCTTTTGACCTTGTACCCTTGTTCTGCAAGCAGTGTGAGCAGGGAGTGTGTAGCAGTCAGGCAGGCTTCAGCTGTGGAACCTCCTCCTCTTGGCCCTCCCCTTCCTCCTCTGGGATGAAATTGGCCTTGTTGTTGTTGCAGAGCTTGGGAACCTCCTCCTCCTCTAGGGCAGTCTCTGGCCCAATGTCCGAGTTGTCCACATAGGTAGCAGGGGCGGGGTTCTCCCATGTGTCCTCTCCCTCTTCCTCTGCCCCCCCCCACCCCCCAGTGTGGGCCTGGCTGGGGATATCCTGGTTGGGGATATGGAGGACTGCGGTAGTACTGTGGTTGATCTGCAGGGGGCGCTGGTCCAGCAGACGGCAACTGAGCCTTAATGGCCTCAGTTACGGCCTTGGTCACTTCCTGTTGCCAATTCCCATCTGGAACAACAGGGGTGGCTACCATCTGTTTGGCTTTACTTTTGTTCCTGTTAACCTCATCCTCTTTTTCTGCCACTTGGCGGCGTAACAGCCTCTTAGAGAGAGCCTTCAGTTCCTCCTCCTCTTGGCCTTTGCAGGCCAGATACTGGCGGTTGTGGTGCTCCAGGTTTGCCACCCATAGCTTGTAAGTCATTTTCTGGAGTCCTACCACGCTCACCAGCGCTTTCTGCACCTCTTCCGGCAGCCCCTTCACAAACTGCATTTTCCACAGAGCCTGTATAGCGTCGCTGGAATCATGTCTGGCTCCCGTATGCTGTGCCCACAGTTTGGCTGCTCTCTTCAAATATTCCAGCATTGCTTCTCCAGGGTTCATCTTGATATCTCCTACTCCGTCTATGCTTCTGTCAGTTGGATATTCTTGTCTTAAGACACCCCACAGTAGGTTCCTGAAGGTGTTGAATGGCATGTGATCAGGATCCACAGATCGTATTCCTGCCATCTTAAGTAACTTCTTTGCAACCTGTACCCCCTCTGCTCTTCCCAGGAGGGCTCTCATATCTCCAGCACAAAGAGTTTCTCCCATTGTGAGGCTTTCCAATGTTGCAATCCAGTCTTCTGCTCCTCCAGCTAGAGGAGGCAGTTTTCCCATCAATCCATCCATGTCTCTATGTGCGAAAGGGACATAAGCTGGTGCGCCATTCCCAGCCACGAGTAGGGGCATCTGGGTGTAGTTTACCTTGTTTTTTTTTTTTTCTCGTAAATCATAGGTGTGTCCATGAGATGTTGGAAGTCGTCTAGACTCCTGTGGCATCTCTGTGGGAGTCAGGTGTCCTTCAAATTGGCCTGTAAGCACACCTGCCACTCTCTGGATTGGAGTCTCCACCCATCCATCAGGATCATGACCCATGGTCCAGAGGAGTTGATTATTCATCTCCCTTCTCTTCTTGTCATGCTCGTCCTCGCTATCGGAGTCCTGCCCCCCCAGTCCTTTTCTCTCCATTAACCCTCCCTTTTTTATCCCTCCATCCCACTGTTCTCCATAGGTCAGCTGTGGTTCATCCACCAAGGGAGGGGGGTTCGGTGTCCCCGTGCGGGTGGAGGCTAAACTTCCTTTTTCTGAATCCCTAGTTTTTATTGATGTGCCTCTGGAGGCGGCATATGATGGTGTGGCTGAAGTGGGCACAGCTCCAGGAGGCTCAGAGGTAGAGCTATTGCTCTGATTTAAAGAGAGACCAGCTACAGCTGATGTCAAATCATCCACTCGGCTCATGGAGTGCTCCATGAGTCTAGTCAGTGTTCCTATGGCTCCTGCCGCTTCTTTGTGGAAGGCTTTGGCCATTTCATCGTTTGGTGCTTCGATGTCCAGTTGTCCTCCTTTTACAAGCACCACAGGGGCCTGCACTGGTGGAGAGGAGGGTTTCTCAGAGCTGTGATGTGTATGGTATGGGGGAGGGTCAATTTCCGGTAGGGAGCGGTATAGTTGGCTGGGTGGATCCCCTTTCTCTGGAGGTGCTGATGGGGAAACTGGCAGCACAGTTGTTGTTGGTGAGGCTGCTACTGACCCCTCCCTTTTTTTTCTCTCCGCCTTCCCCTGGCTCTTGCCTGCTGCTGTCATTATTGCACAAATGGCTGTGGTGGTCACATCTCTGTCTTTAGCTTTTTCCAGTCTCCTATATGCCAATCCCCATTTATGGCTTCCTGCTGTCTCCCAATCACAAAGGGCTTCTCTATGATTTGCAGCTGCAGCAGTCACCATGCACATGATCATCACTTAAGGGTGGGCAGCTCAGCTTCCTGGTTGCTGGTGAGGAGACCCTGTCTCTCCCATTTCTCCCACAACTTGTCCACTGCTTTCTTTGTCTGTCCCTTGTCTTTTTTACCTACTTTTCCCTCTAGCTTCTGTATCACATGTGCCTTTAACTGGCCCAAACTCATAGGCTGATCTCCCATTATATTTGTACACACACACCTTCAGGTGTCCTTTTAATATTTTCAAATAGATCATACAACCCAAACCAATGTATCTTAAGATTAAAACCATAAACTAAACAATCCACAACTTTAAAACCATAAACTAAACAATCCACAACTTTACAACCATAAACTACACAATCCACAACTTTCCTAACCCTATTAGTGTCTTCTCACATGCAGCTACACGTTCTTCTAATGTCAAAACAACAGGAGGAGGCCGAGATGTGACCGGCTCGTCACTTAATGTTAACACACAATATCTTCGTAAGACACAGTTGGCAATCTACCCAAGAGGCATGGCACGTCTCCCCAGTCACTCATGTCCATGAGAACAACCCAACATTACACTGCTCAATTTCACAAATCCACCAACATTGCGATTCTCAACATTGCTTTTTTTAAAACACATAGCAATTTTCAACACATGTAACTATATTTTCTATTAAGATACTATACTATTTCACCATAAAGTCAATTTAAATTTAAAAAAGTATTATTTTGTCTTATTATTACTATTCTGTTTAGTTTTATTTGCTTTTATAGTGATACCACTTCATTCCCAATAGTAATTGTTCGCTTTATTCCCAAAAAAAATACTTAAATTTTTTTTTAGTGCACCTTTAAATTTATTTATTTATTTAATTTTTAACCCAGTTTCACATTCATTCCCCTTTTAATATCTACCTCCCATACATTAATGACACATGCACTCAATATTATTATACACACAAATCCCCAAATAAGTCATTAATGTCTCTTACTCACTCTAACCCTAATTTTTGGTACTTTGTGATAAAACTCACGGGACTCTAACCCTCAAGGACTCTAACCCTGTTTTCTTAGGGACTCTAACCCTAAGTTTTTGGTACTTTGTGAGTATAACTCACAGGACTCCAACCCTTAGGGACTCAAACCCTATATTGGCCTTAACTTTTGATTCTCCAATTCACCAGTCACTTATTGTTTGCTCAATATAGTTATTTATATTATAAGATTTAGACTGTAATTTCCTTACCTCCTCCTCACTCACTTTTAATTTGGTATCAGTCAATGCACAGAATTTGGTTGTTAACAACAGGTTTCTGCTTACCTTTTCTTTGAGGGCGCCCGGTGAGTGACGAGGAGTCCAGAAACACACAGCCGGTCCCAGCGGAAAAACCTCAGCAGTGGACAGCATCGAATTTTCTCCTTTTCTTCCTCAGCAAATCGCGTCAGGGTCACCAAATTTGTCAGCGCGTTCGTTTATTTGCAAAAGAAAAGTCTGGAGAGAAGTTATTCCTTAATTTGGCATTTATTAAAGAATTGGAGGATCAAAAGCATCTTGTACAAGGATCTTTTCTATTCAGAAAACCACAGTCAGCAAGCTGTTATCTGTAGCCATCATCCTAAAAAAGAATGCTATTCTTAACATTACACAGAGTTTTAAATGAAAATGTACAACTATCTGATAGGTTTCTACAGAGGTGGGGAGGAGCTGTGGTTTAGACTTAGCTCTCCCTTCGGTGGTGCACAGGCTGGTCCCAGCCTCTAGGCACACGATTCCACCCTTCGTGTGGAGACAGCGCCCTAGTGGAGGAATCCTACACTTCCTCTGTTTGTAAGTTGCTAAAGTCTCTGCTTCGTTCCCCAAAACTGATACTTTTCCTCTCTCATGGTCATTACAATACATACTGTCCTCAGTACATGATGTTCTTTCTGATATCCCTGTTTCTTTGTATAAGTGTAAGCCTGTTTGCAACAGCTAATCAACTTTTCCCTGCAGTCAGCAGTCTGCAGGACAACACTTTAAATTGTTAAACCTCATGCCCTGTGTGTGTGTGTGTGTGTGTGTGTGTGTGTGTATATGTGTAAAAAAAGTTTCAACATGGTATTAATATAATAGGCAAGCAACCTTCATTAAAATTTTTAATTCTCACAAAAGCGTGTTCTGATTAAGCTGTTGCGTGACACGGGGGCTAAACAATTATTTATTGTGGAATCAGTTCTGCCCTTTTCACCAGAGACAGAAATGCGTGATTTTGTGCTGATGCGGGGTATGGAGCTGGGTTTAATTCCTGGGCCGAGCCATAATATTGCGCTGGATTGTGAGCTGGTACAGGGCATTCTTCCTGTCGGGGTGTGCCCTGCGTTTCCACTTGATGATGTGGTGATGAGTTTGGGCAGCGACCTGGCTGGTAGTGCTCTGTGGTCTGATCGGCCGCATACTCCTGTGGTTGTTTCCAAACCACAGGAGTGGTTTGGAACACAAAACCACACAAATGTGGCTCCCCAAACCACATTTGGGGAGCCAGTTGAGAGTGGTCTGGGATTTCCAGACGTTTTTCCAGCTTCCGCTGTGATGTGGGCAAAGAGCTGTAATGTTCCTGCCTCCTGACCTGCCTGGTTCGGGGCAAAGTAAAGGTGTGGTGCTTACTGAATGTGGTTTCACTGCCTTTCTCTATCTGTTTCGAGGGAGGAATGGGGAAGTGCCCAAGGGGTGATTCATCTCTGACTGCTTTGTGGGATGACCTTGACAAGATTAGACGTTGCTCATGGTGACTTTGTTCAGGGAGATCTGCTGGTGCGTGATGATGACTTTGTGTGGGAGGCAGTTTTTCAGGTGGTTGTCCCGTGTAACTTCCGTGATGTGGTGTTGCAAACAGTGCATGATAGTTGTAGACATTTGGGGATATATAAAACTTATGACTTTTTGGGGGGAGGGGCCTTGATTAAGTGCAACATCAATTCAGTTTTATTTATATAGCGCCAATTCATAACAGAAGTTATCTCACCTTTCCTATAGAGCGGGTCTAGACCATACTCTTTATAATATATTATTTACAGAGACCCAACAAATCCCACCATGAGCAAGCATTTGGCGACAGTGGCAAGAAAACTTCCTTTCAACAGGCAGAAACCTTGGACAGAACCAGACCCAATGGTGGGACGGCCAACCGCCGCCGCCGTATTAGGTTTTGAGAGAGAGGGGAACCCAATGCAAATTTCACCTAGAATTTTAAAATAGTAATGGAATTGTTGTGTTGTAGTAATAATAAAAATAATAATAATAATAATGAATTACTGTATTAGTAACAGAGCCAATAACAACAACAACAACAACTGTAGTAGCAGTTGTCAAGCAAGAACACAGAAGCAGCAAGTGGCCCACAACCACAGATCTAGTCTCTGCAGTTCTGGAGGTAGAAATACCTGCTGAAAGCATCAGGAGAGGAAAGAAATGAGAAGGCACAGAACTACGGGAGAGAGAAGATGTTGAGTTAGTAACATGCAGTAATGGGATTAAAATGTATACGGAGAGAGTAAAGAGGTGCATCATGGAAAGTCTTCCAGCAGTCTAGGCCTATAGCAGCATAATTGAGGGATGGTTCAGGGCTCACCCAAGCCAACCCTAACTATAAGCTTTATCAAAGAGGAAAGTCTTAAGCCTACTCTTAAATGTGGAGATGGTGTCTGCCTCACGAACCCAAATTGGGATGTGATTCCACAGGAGAGGTGCTTGATAACTGAAGAATCCGGCTCGCATTCTCCTTTTGGACACTGAAGGAACCACAAGTAACCCTGCATTCTGGGAGCGCAGTATTCTAGTCGGGTAATAAGGTATCATGGGCTCTTTAAGATATGATGGTGCCTTACCATTAGGAGCTTGGTAGGTGAGGAGAAGGATTTTAAATTTTATTCTGGATTTTACAGGGAGCCAGGGCAGAGAAGCTAATATTGGAGAAATATGATCTCTTTTCCTAGTTCTTGTCAGTACTGAACTGGTTAGTTTCATCTGGCTTGATCGATTGATATAATTGGGCATCATCCACATAACAATGAAAGTTTATGGAGTGTTTCCTAATAATATTGCCTAGAGGAAGGATATAAGGTGAATAGAATCGGTCCAAGCACAGAACCTTGCGGAACTCCTTGACTAACCTCGGCACGCACGGAGGACTCACCGTTATGATGTACAAACTGAGATCAATCTGATAGGATTTAAACCAGCATAGTGTGGTTCCTGTTATGCCAATTACATGTTCCAGTCTCTGTAATAGGATGTGATGGTCAATGGTGTTGAACGCAGCACTAAGATCTGACAAGTCAAGCCCATTGTCTGATGCAATTAAAAGGTCATTTGTAATTTTCACTAGTGCTGTCTCTATGCTATGATGCACTCTAAATCCTGATTGAAAATCCTCAAATAAACTATTGTTGTTTTGAAGGTCACACAACTGAAACTCAACAAAAGTTCTGCCATACATGCCAGCTCACTGGTAAATGAGCCAGGTTATTGGGCCTGCACCTTATTGTCCCATTCCAGCCATTAGCCAACCATTTGATCAGATGTGTAGGGCCATTGCCTCAGTCTAGGTCAGCGTACTTGTTGATGTGCCAGACTATGAGATATCTGGCAGCATTTCCCTTGTGTTCCATCTCTGTGAAGGCATCAACTAACTTCATCTCCATTTTTGGCATTCTGCGTGTGATTTAAAGTGACCAAGGTTCTAACTTCCCTTCTCCATATGTTTAAACTGAGCCAGGGAGCACTGGAATGAAGGAAATTTTCTTGTGCCAAGTTCTTAACTTTCTTACAGAGAAGCAACAGAAAGCATCCTGACTGGAAACATTATAAACTGGCATGGGCTGTGCATGGCCCAGGACAGGATGGTTCTGCAGTGGGTGACTAAAACTGCCCAGAACATCATTACTACCCAGTTACAGAGCATGAGTGATATCGGTGAGGTACCTGCGCAAAGCCTAAAGGAAACTAAAAGACAATGCCCAGCCACAGCCTGTTCACCCTGCTACTGTCTGGCAAGTGATACAGAAGTATCTGCTGTCCTACCACCAGACTACAGAGCAGCTTCTTTCCTTAGGGTATGAGATTCCTCAACTCCATACTTTTCACTCAATCACAACTGAATGACATGGACCTTTCTGTTATTCTCGTTTAGCACATTACCATAACACTACCTTTTATAATAACTGTATATATTTTTGTTATAATTTTAAATATTTGTGTCATAATGGGGTTACAACTTTAATTTCATGGTGCAGCACTGTTGTAGAATGACAAATGTACCTTGAAGAAATATAACCATACTAAAAATATGGAAATCCATTACTCTTGAGATGTGAAACGGGTATGGTTTTAGTGTGTAAATTACAGGGCTACGAATGCATTTTATTTGAATATCTAGTTTTGTTAGATAGTCTGTTAGTTTTGTTAAGTCTTAAGTTATTACTTGGTACTATATGCAAGTCACATGCTTGTGGAATTTCTCTTGATCGCTGAAGTTTTTTTTTCTCACCTTTTTTTGTTATGGTAATATACATTTTTATAACAGAGAGGCAGTGTCACTCCAATTGCTGTACCAGGATACAGGGAACAGCAAGTGATTCACTTATCAATCAGAATTCAAACAGTAATCAAGAATAAAGCCATTGTTGAAGGTCAAACTTATAAAGCATATATTGTATGTCAGTCTTCTCCTTGTACTCCATATGCTTCGTAATTCCACCATTAGTTCGTTGAACTCAACACCCCCAGAGTTTTTTTTCTTCATTTTCAAATGTGTAGTCTTTAGCCCACCACAGCTCCCTCTACAGCCACAAAAGGCTTTATACAACATTTTTCACATATGCACTAGTACTCCAAACACATTTTTTAAACTAGACCTTTGAACTTAGCCTTTAATGTGTAAAATCAGTTGAGCTCCCCTTTAAGGTGTCGTTAGTGGTTGCTAGGATCTCAGAGGTAGTTATTAAAAGGTTGATTTAGTTTGACCCTGCTCCTCAACAGGGCCTCAATCCTGCCACCCAGTCAGTGCAATAACCCTACTATAAACAGCATGGATTAATGTGTACTACAACATGTGTAAACAAAACCTCAAAAGATAGTGTAGTTTAGGCGGATTTCTTTCACTTCATTCCAGAATGAGAGACCTCATATGTGAAAACAATGTTAAAGTGAATTGGCCAGTGTTCTGCTCTCTCAGGATGAACTACTAGTGTAACTAAATTGCTTTGAAGTGAGTTCTCATGTCATGTGGGGAATATTTATCAAAATGGACTACCAAATGTCCTTAAAAATGATAGCTCACTCTGTTAGTTCCATCAGGTAGGACAAAAGCTTTTCAAATGTACCACCAGTATTATAAATGTACTTAAGCCTAAAGTATCTCATTCAATCAAGTGGAAGAAAGCTACAAAATTTAATGAAATGAGCTGCCATGTTTTAAAGCACATTTGGTTGTCTGTTCTGAGAGAACTTCTACCTGACTCAAAGACCTTCCATTATTTAAGGTGCATTTACTTCTCATCTGTTCTGAGCTACCTTTCTTTGTAACTGATCTGTTACAAGAGATACACAAAGTGAAACTGGTGAGAGACAGAAGCAAAGGGGGAAAAAGAGAGGCAGAGAGAACTGTGACAGAACTTAGACTGAAGAGAAATCAGTGATGTGTGAAAGCATATTCCACAATCAGGGCTGTGCTTTGTGCGGAGACAGAGGAGAGAAGAAAAGAGCTGAGTCTGTGTGTGTGTGTGTGTGTGTGTGTGTGTCTGATTTTTCTGGAAGCAAAGAAAGCATCTGAGAGCTCCTCCAAGGTAATAAATGTAACCCCTGAACTAGTGTGGAAGTCACCACTTGATGTTACAGATCTTTAAATTGCCACTTGTCTTCTGACAAGCACGGGTATGCTGTGTGTGCTAGTGTATGTGTGTTGTGGAGCTTTGTCACATGTTACAGTGTAGTGAGGTGGCCCCTAAGGACAAAACACCATCAATATGCTGCAAATACTGAAATGCATACAATTAATGGAATCGTGCTCCAAAACAAGACAGTACAAATTCCAAAACACATACCAAAAAGAAAACCACGTGCAAAGAGATATGCTGACAAAGCCAAGTGTTACATTGGAAGTGCTCCAGTGCTAGGGGAATGGTGATAAGACTGAATGCCATTTTGTTTGTATGTAAGCTGATGTCTTGTTGGGATGGGGAGGTTGTTTTGTTTTGTCCTAATTATTCAGTATAGCGAATGACATATCCAGCCCACTTGATGTAATTTCCGGTTGACAGAGAAACTGTGGTAGTGATTGCCAGAGCAGATAGCTTTTGACGTTTTTCACATCAAAGAAATTTTAATATTTAACAGCCTGTGCAACTGCATCTATCGCATCCACACTTTTTTTGTGGCTATTTTTGTTATTTTTCATGAATGTAGCTAGGTAACTAGCAAGCTACGCAGGAAGAAAATTAAACATTCTTAATCAAGCCTGCGTCGCTCTGATTGGCAGACTGTTTCTCCTGATAGCTGAGTGGTTAAGACACATACCATATAATAAACACTGGTTTAATTTCAGCGAGGAATTTCAGTCAGAACATCTGAAATAATCTGTCAGTTCAAATACCGCCATCTGGGAAGGGTTGCCATTTTCTGTGGCTAATATAGTCAATGTTTTTGGTTGACATTAAGATCAGTGAAAAGAGGCAGTCCTTGAAGTTTGTCTTATGTGGGAGTTAAAGGACAAATGCTGATCAAAGATTACTCCGAGGTTCTTTACAGTGGTGCCAGGGCAATGCCATCTAGAGTAACTATATCTTTAGATAACGTGTCAGGGAGGTGTTTGGGGCCAAGTACAATAACTTCAGTTTTGTCAGAGTTTAACATAAGAAAATTGCAGGTCATCCAGGTTTTAATGTCCTTAAGGCATGCTTCAAGTTAACTGATTAGTTTCATTTAGCTTGATCGATAGATATAATTGGGTATCATCCACATAACAATGAAAGTTTATGGAGTGTTTCCTAATGATATTGCCTCAAGGAAGCAATGAAAAGTTGCTCAATGCTTGAGTTTTCATCAAACGGTGTGGCCGTTATGGGGCGGCGAATTTCGATATTTCGCAATGAAACAGGCAGTGATTTGAACACGACTGTACATAGTCCAATCTCAACCAAACTTCATATTTATGATAAGGGTCCCGCCCTAAACACATCTATATGACAATATTCAGTTATTGTCACAGCGCCACCTACTGGCAACAGGAAATGGCATGTTTTACGCATTGATTTACTCCAGCCTATAGGTTGAGTACATCCACTTCAAATGTCATCAAATGGTCTTAAGACCTTGGTGATGCTTAATTTTAAAGATTGTGAGTTTTCAGCAAACGGCCTTGCCGTGGGGGTGCGGCTAATTTTGATGCTTCGCCATGTCACAGAAAGTTGTTGCAACTACACTTTACATTGTCCCAACTGCCCCAAATTTCATATGCTGGATAAGAGTCCAGGCCTGAACACATCTACATCCCCAAACTGAGCCATAGTCATAGCGCCACCTACTGACAACAGGAAGTCAGCCTTCAAAAATTCACCCCCTCCTTGTGGTTTCATCCACATGTTCGAAACTTGGGAGGCACATGTAAGATGCCATCACCAACAAAAAAGTCTCTTAGTGACATGACCTAAACCCAACAGTAAGTTGGCCATTTTGAATTAAATTTCACATTTTTGGCGATTTATAGGGGTCATATTTTAATGAACTCGTCCTACACCGTTAATCTGATCAACTTCAGACTTAGTCAGCATACATAAAACAGGTTGCAGATGAAAAGTTATCAAAAGCTTGAGTTTCTGTTTCATGTCCATGTACTCCATTTTGTTGGATCTCTGTAAATAATATAAAGAGTATGGTCTAGACCTGCTTCTTAGGAAAAGTGCAATGAGATAACTTCTGTTATGAATTGGCGCTATATAAATAAAATAGAATTTTGCCCACCTTTAGGTAATGCTAACATCTTCATGAATGGAATGTGTTATGCAATTAAATGTTGCTCTAAATTATTCAAACACGCCAATTCTCTTGGAATAGGATGAACTTCCAAGTTGTTTTGTGCACATTCAGGTGGCACTTCACCTTTATTTAACTTATGACACGTGTAACAGATCCAAAGTTGACCTCTAACTGACATGGCCTTACATAGTCATTACATTTGTGGAAATACATTTATCTACAATTGAAGCCATTTCTTTCATCTTATGATGATTTTCTCTTTTACAATTTAAAACCTGATGTCAAAACAACAATCTATGGCAGACGCAACATACAAAATCTGGCCCACTTTTTACTTTGTCCAAAAACTGCTCCATAACAAAATTAAACTCCTCTGCCTTTTCTTTCATTTGTTGCCTCTTCACTTTGTTACCTGCTGTAACATGCTTCTTATGGTCAGTATTTCCATGATACTTCTTTGTGCTCTGCCTGTGCAACTGATTCAACCAATATTTCCTTTTACTGATTTCTTATAACTTTTCCTTATGCAACACATTTTGTTGATATTTCCTTTTGCCCATTTCATTTACCTTTTATTTATTAAACACATTATCCTGATATTTCCCTCTACTCCTTTCCTTATGTTTCTGCCTATCCAAGACATTTTTCTGATATTTCATTTGGGAGTAAAATTTCCTTTTCAAATACTTAGAGAAACAATAATTACTATTTGAGCCACATACATTTGCAGTTCCTGTACTTTCGAATTCCTTCTATACTGTGTGTCAGATGAATTATCCACTTTGCACAAGTCAAAGCATGCTTATTAACATGTTGGACAAACTACTGGCTCAAAATGATTATTCTCACAATGTTTCAAATATATTCCTTCATTTGACAACATTGTATTCTTACAACTGTATTTGAGCCATCTTTCACCATTGTATGTAAATATGTCCAGTCCAAAAGCATTCGCTGTAGCCTGAATTTCTATTTCTGTGGCACAATATCTAGCATACTTCATCTGCAACTTATTGATATACTCTGACATTGAAGCATATCCTCCCACTAAATTCACGTGTCCTTCACTGTGATTCTCCATATACTTAACAATAGCAAGTCGTATCTTAGGATGACCCTTCTGAGAACCACTGATCACTTGAGCTACTGCTCTAAAGAAGCTATTACCATCCTCTACAACTTTATCGGTCTTACAAACTGAGACACTGTCGGTCCTTGTGCTTTTCAAAGTCCACATTACATTAACTGCATAGTGTTTTTGCAACTTCAGTGCACAAAGGAGAAGGAAATTAATGTCCTTTGTAGACAATGTACTATGCTGCTGTTCTGTAACATCATCTTTATTATCAATTTCTTCTTCAACTACACAAGTTGAAGCTGCAACTGGACTCAAACTCTCTATACAAATAATACAACTTTCTCCACTTTGTTGTCTAACAAGACGTGCCTACTTTGCATACCATAACAACTCTGCATTTGAGCCTGCTGAACACAAACAACAGTTTCATAATGGTTACCATTGCAATTTTCCAAATACACTCCCTGATTTGACAAGTGCCTATTCTTGCAACTATATTCAAGCCAGAGATCAACATAGTAAGTGAATATATTTACTCCTAAATAATGCCCAACTGTCACCCAACTGCCAGCATAGTGCATTTTTGACATGCTGAGGTGTTCTGCCACTGAGGAATACTCACTTCTCAAAATACTCTCATGTCACAGTATTGCTTTCCAACTGCTTAACTACAGCAAGTCTGTGATACTTCTTTGTACCACACACAGCTTGACTGCTCTAAAGAAACAGTTTCCATCAGCAATTATTTTCTCATTCCTACATGGAGCTCCTAACACACTAATCTTTGTAGAAACAACATCAACTTTCTCTGACTCTACATTCAACTGTGTGCACAAAGCTTTTGCAACTTCATTAGAAAGGGGATTAAACTGTAGTCTTTTATTCATGACATCACTGACAAATACAACATCTGAATTAACTGCAGTAACATCACTCCTTTTCAACTTCTTTGATGTACAACTTCCCATTGAAATCTTATGCTTTTCACCTCTCTGATTGATGGTGCAGCCAGGTCTTGCCTGAACACTACAATTTTGAGGTAAATAAAGACTTAGACCCAAGGACAAATTACTGTTGTTGTCAGTTGGCCTTTGGCAATGACACAAACACCAACAATCTCAAACAGTTTTTGAGTTTTCTTAAGCACTGTCGCAAATTTGCATATGTGATCAAACACACGTTCAAGGCAACTAAAATACACAACAAACTGCCCTTTTTCATCTACCATCCCATCTGCACTGCGTGCATGGGAGTCAACCACCGCATAATGTCCATCTTGACCAATGACTGCACATGCCATTCAATGTCAGAAAGTATGTGTCATATTTCATACACCTCTTTCCTAATCCATTTCTTAGATTGGTGTGCACACCTGCCTCAATAAGGTCTCTCGCAACCACATCAACATCTCCAACGACAAAGTCACCATATTCAAACTCAAATTTGTGTCCATCAATAACTGTTTGAGCAAATCTGGAACACAAAGCAGTTCAGACCCGCCACTGATCAAGTTGCTGTCCCGCAAAGAAGTGTACAGTTTCTAAAAATACAACCGTATCCAGATTGTCAGACTGCCATGAAAACATGCTGCCAGTTGTATGTTTTGCTAGGGCTACCAAACTAGCCCTGCGTGTTCAAACCAAGGGTCCCCCTATTGAAATATTCCCCTGACAGATCTTACATGACTTTCAAGCCTGACAGAACTGCTATCCTCAAACTCAGCTGCAACTTTGATGTTATCACTGTCTGTAAAAACGGTAGCACTCTCCATGTCAGGATCATTCGAACCTGCCTTCACAGAAATGCTACTAATTGCATACCACTGTGCATCTAAAGACTTCTTTAATTCCCTGATATGAAACATCAGGTCATTAAGGCATGTGTTGAAATCAAACACAGATGTGCCAATATTGGATGACAACCCAGACGAATCACGTGTACCACAATCAATTACCACAACAAAATCTTTGTGATGAATAATAGCACTAACAGCACTGTGGAGGTTCAACAGACACATTCCATCCCTCAACAAATGTTACTGCAGCTTTTTGTACATCACAGTCTCCTCTTACAACAACCCAAAATCTCTGTACACTGGCGGACCAAAAGCTACCTTCCACTTCCTGCCAAACACATTTTGCTGTTCATCAACTTAAACAACAACTTCTGTTTAGCGTAATTTTTCTGCCTTATTTCAGCTATATAACTTCCCTCTACACGTATGTCATCAACATCTGTCCCTCTCCATGTACACACAGGAGCAAACCCATGTTTGATCGCAGCCGCAACACCACATGCAATCGATGCATTGACATCAGAAGTCAATGGTGCACATCTGACATCAGTCCCAGCAACAATGGTTGCAGTTTGTCTGAACACCTGCAAGAATTAGGGTTATCAGGCTGACCTTTGACAGATCTTGGTGTGCCACATACAAAGACCCTCCTCCTTCAGCATCTACATTAAACGGAAAAAGACATTAGTAACCAACTTCCATGTAAATTATGTCCAATTTTGTTCATACATGATGATACACATCATTGCCCGTGTGTATTACACATTTACTGTTTATTTAAACTTACTTAAGCTGATTTACACTCACATACACAGTGAGTGAAACTAAAGTGAGGTTCGTTGTCATTTCAGTGTGTACACTTGCAACCTAGACTATAGAAAGGGTACCATCTAAAATGTATTAATGAGCAAAAATAACATTGAAGTGTTGTTTACAATTATAATTGTGAAATTATATAATTGCCTCTATGTTTCCCTCCCTGTCCACCTCAAGCTGATGTGTGGTGAGTGCAGGTGGGTGCTACACATTGGTGGTGGTTGAGGCAAGTTTCCCCCTTCACTGAAGCACTTTGATTATCAAAGATAAAGTAATAAATAAATGTAATCCATTATTATTATTATTATTATTATTATTAGACTGCATCAACAATAACATTGAAATAGCTTTGCATGCTCCATTCAAAAACATTTGTGAAATTTGTGGTACATCCTTCACACAAAGTGCACTAACCTCCTCCTCCACGACCACTTTCACAGCAGTGGCAGGTGATGGCTTTCCAGACACCTCCACAACCCTTGGCATTGCCTCAGCCTAGAAAGAACAACAACAATTGAATGACCTGCACAAATAAAATAAAACCACAGATTTTCTCATTGTTTCACAATTACTGACTAAATACTGCAAACATGCAAAAAAAAATATCATTGCTGCCTGTCTATTCAAACTGTACAAACAATTACAAAAAGTGAAATATTAAATAAAGACAAACCTGCTCCTTAGCAGATCTTATTGAGGCAAAAGCCTTCTGCCGATTTTTCACATTTGGTTTCTAATGTAAGAAAAACAAAATTAACTTTTTCAAGCCATATTTGGGAATAGCTCCTTTTGGACAATATGGACTGATACAATTTGCATGCAAATTACCTTTTTGGCTTGTGGAACAGCTGTGCACTCAGGGCTAGGAAGATGCATCTTCATCCATTGCATCCAACAGTGCACTGCTGAACCAGACAGGGTTCAGCCGGATGGAACACTCCTTCTCACCTGTGAAATAAAAATGCAGAAAGACTGTTGCTGACAATTTATCTTTTCAAATAGCAAACCATACACATATATTCAATAAACATATCCTAACTACTTAAGTTAAAGCATAATACAAACAGAACAAACCTGCTGCTGAACCATTCTCCTTTTGGGTGCATCAGAGGACTGCTTGAGTTCCTCAGGTTGGCGTCTCTAATGAGAAATAGCATAGTTTGTATTAAACAAATAGGTACCCTTTGGCCATTAATAATGTAAACTGCTTAGGGACTATCACTTTTTTCAAAAAATCCCAACACACAAAGAAGTATACATGAAGCTTTACCATTTGCCACGTCACGGCATATTCTACTTACAGCATGTCTGTTCCACAGCTCAAGGTGGTCCAAAGGAAAGTGCTCAGCCGTAGCAAAGTACTTGACACCTTAAAAAAAAACAACATCATGAATGATCATTAAACTTTGTTAATTACATTACAACTATGGTAAGACTTGCCACACGGCATCTAAAAGTATGTAGGCATAATTGATTAATTAAGACATTACAAGACACATTTAGCCTACAGTAATTGAAAAATTCAGATTCAGATTCAGATCCTTTACCTAAATAAAAGTACCAATACTATTGTGAAAATTCACCACTACAAGTAAAAGTCCTGCAATGAAAACCTTACTGAAGTAAAAGTATGTATTATCAGCTAAATGTGTACTTCAAGTATCAAATCTAAAAGTACTCATTGGGCAGTAAAGTGGTCCCTGTCAGCGTTTTACTATTATATATGAAGTTTTTTGATTAATATTACTACTGCAGTAATGTGTATGATGCATTTTACAGCTGTAGATGTTCATGGTTGTGCTAATTTGAACTACTTTATATTCTGTTGGGTAGTTTAATCTACAGCAGATCTGGGCATTGTACGGCCCCCGGGCCACATAAGGCCCTTTGGTTGACTCTGACGGCCCGCGTAAGGTTAATTGGAAATTACAAAATAAAAATGTTTTCTCATTTTACCTCATGCATGGACTAAAAATGCATTGCATTTATTTTGAAGTTGTTTTTATTCACTACGTAATTACGCAACATTATATCAAGACGCCGCGACACGATTAGATCCTTGTCACAAGCAAGTGACAAGACGACTTTAGCCCTCAAAAATGTCCGGTTCTGCTAAAAAAGAAAGGTAGATGCCGAATGCAGGCGTTTCAACAAAAATTGGACTGCTAAGTACTTATTTATTGAAGTCGGAGGTAAAGCCGTGTGTTTAGTTTCTTGGGGAGCAGATCGCTGTGTTTAAGGACTATAACTTGAGCCGGCATTACGAGACGAAACACGCGGAGAAATACAAAAACTTGACTGATGCTGAAAAGCGCGGACATCGGAAGCTTTGCTAGCTAAGCTGCAAAAGCAGCAAGGCTTTTTACCAAGCTTCACGCATCCAGGGATGCCGCAACCAAGACCAGTTTTCTGATATCCCACAAAATCGCTAAAAACAGTAAGCCATTCTCGGAGGGGGAATTTGTCAAAGAGTGTTTGGTGGACTCTGCAGCACTAATATGCCCTGACAAAAAGCGCATTTGAACAAGTCCCGCTGTCCAGGCGAACCGTGACGAGAAGGATCGAGGAAATTGCGGGAAATTTGGAGCTTCAGCTGCTGCGCGAAGTGGCAAGTTTTGACTTCTTCTCCTTGGCTTTGGATGAGAGCTGTGATGTCCGCGACACAGACCAGCTACTCATATTTGTCCGTGGGATAACGGACTTCAAGATTACGGAGGAGCTGGCAGCAATGCGGTCGATGAAAGGGACGACGACAGGGAGCGATCTGTTTACGGAGGTAAATGCGTGCATAGACACCCGGGGTTGAGGTGGGACAGACTGGCAGGTGTCACAACGGACGGTTGTCCAAATCACCCAGGTAAAAATGTTGGACTTTTGAAACGTATGCAAGATAAAGTGACTGAAATTGACGCAGATCAGAAGTTGGTATTTTTGCATTGTATTATACACCAACATGTGTTGTGCAAGTCAGTGCTAAAAAGTAACCATGTTATTGATGTTGTTAGTAAAATAGTAAACTTCATCAGGGCACGGGCATTGAATCACAGACAGTTTGTTGCACTTTTAGAGGAGCATGAGTCTGAGCATAGTGACATCGGCTACCACACAGCTGTCAGATGGCTCAGCCTGGGCAAAGTGCTAAAAAGAGTTTGGGACCTGAAAGCCGAGATTCGAGAGTTCTGTGAGAGGAAAGGCAAAGACATCCCAGAGCTCTCAGATGAGGACTGGATAGCAGATTTTGCATTTGCTGTCGATGTGACTGCACTGATGAATGAACTGAACACCAAACTGCAAGGAAAGGGCCTCTTCGTTCATGAAATGCACAGCCTGGTGAAGGCTTTCATGAGAAAGCTGCAGTTTCTTTCAAGCCAACTAGAGAGCAACACTCTCACTCACATGCAAACCCTGAAAGAAGTCACACCATCAGCTGATCACCTCCGCAGGTACTCATCCATGTTAGGAGCATTGCATGGTGAGTTTTCAAGGCGATTTGAAGATCTCAGAACAATCGAGGATGAAATGTGCATGATTTCCTCTCCCTTTACCTGCAGCATGGATAACGCACCCAGTGATGTTCAGCTGGAGCTCATTGACCTGCAGTCTGATGCAGTACTGGCAGAGCACTTTAAGTCAGGATCTCTGCTGGATTTCTACTCTTCTCTTAAGGAGGAGGACTTTCCAAACCTGAGGAGACATGCTCAGAAGATGTTGGTTCTCTTTGGCTCTACCTACATATGTGAACAAACATTCTCAATGATGAAGTTTACAAAATCCAGGTATAGATGCGCTCTCACTGATGATCATCTGTCAGCTGTGCTTCGCATCTCCACCTCAAACATTCAACCTGACTTTGATGCACTCGTTAAAGCCCAGCAGAGACTAGATTTCTCTCACTGAACAAGAAAAAAGAACTTAAAAACACCAAATTAGGTG
Organism: Siniperca chuatsi; assembly: GCF_020085105.1. Classification (NCBI taxonomy): domain Eukaryota; kingdom Metazoa; phylum Chordata; class Actinopteri; order Centrarchiformes; family Sinipercidae; genus Siniperca; species Siniperca chuatsi. The sequence continues at coordinate 25,311,546 of NC_058054.1, forward strand.
GTTAGACTACAAATGTAGGCATGTAAAGGCACCAACTAGCAGTGAACTGGGACACTTTCTTTGGAAGCCTTTTTCTCAAAATCACAGTTCAGTGATGTTCAATGACAGTAACTTTAATATGATGTGTTTTGCTTATGTTTGGAGCACAAAGACAATATTGTGATGTCCTTAGAATGCTAAGAACCTATTTCCAACAGTATTTGAAACTCAGAATGTATTTTGGAGTGAATGTGACTGAAAATGTTCACTAATATGTCACAAATAAAAAAAAAAAAAAAAAAAAAAAAAGTGTTCATATTTTGTTTGCCATTAGTTTGGGAAATTTGATTGAATAAAGGAATTTTTTGTAAGGCAACCTCACTTTTTCATTGCTTAATTATAACATATAGCCTACTCATACCAGCTTGTCAAAACAACACTATTTACTGCTTTTTATAAAGAAATACAATTAATATTATGCGGAATTGAGTTCAGCCTTTTGGCCCGGCCCTCTGCAATATTTTCTGTTTCTCATGTGGCCCCATGGAAAAAATAATTGCCCACCCCTGATCTACAGCAATGCATCATGTTCTATAAGATCATTATCTGTTTGTAGCATTGCTGTCCTATGAGAACCATGTATCTCTAAAAAGTCAACACTTCATGAGCTCAGAAAAACATCCCTGTTTTCAGCTTTGTGACAATTAATTTTCAAGCTAATAGTTAATGACAAATAGTTTTTATCTTATTAAGTAGGACAATTTTTCAACCCAAAAGAATACAACACAAATTCATCTTTCAGTTAATCAGAGACATTCACATTCAAAATCGCCAAATTTGAAGATACATGGTTTTCACTGGACAGGAAAGGTTTGAACAATTATGATCTGAAAAGTAACTAGTAACTAAAGCTAACAGACAAATGTAGTAGAGTAAAAAGTACAATATTTCCCCGAGATGTAGTGGAATAGAAGTATAAAGTTGAGTAAAATGAAAGTGCCTTGAATTTGGAAATTACCATACATTAGTAAGCATTCTGAATTACATTCCACCACTGCAAGCAACAAATCATTTTTTAACACAAGTGTACTAATTTGATGCATCAACCACAACAACAACAAAAACCGTTATAGCTGTCTGTTTACGTTGATATACATTAGTTATTGGTCTGTTATAGCTAGGCATTGCCAGTTAAGCTACACAACTGTAAACATCTATTCAAGTTCACAAGTTTCTTTACTGCAATAAGGACATTCAATTATACAGTGCGGTCATAATAGCAATAATGCTCATTCGCATCTTCAGTTCACTTCGCTTCATCACTGAACAGAAACCCCCAGTCTTGTGTTCAGCTGCATTAGCTATTACCTCCATTAGCTGTTAGCTCGTTTAGCCAAACGTGCCAACGGACTGTACTGTCTACTGGCTGCTAACAGCTAACTAGCTCAGCTAACGATATAGTAACAGAAGAAGATGTGTTCCGTTGTCTGTTTAGTTTGTCATTTGCTAAAATTAGGCAGCTGTTAGCTATTAGGTTCGTTAGCTGATTTAGTTATCATTGGCTGGCTACTCAGTGTGTTGGCTAATGTTAACGTTATAGTAAGAGCACAAGAACACGTGTTCCGTTCTAGTCTGCACTTGGTTCAGTTTGTTATTTGCTAAACATAACATTACATTGTGTTGCAGAGATAACTAACTATATTTTCAAGTCATTTAGTACCTTAAAATAACTCAAATGCAGTGATTAGAGACAAAAAATACTAAAGTAAAACAAAACATTACATATAATGACATGGTTATATAAAGTACATGAAATGCAACTGCAAGGGGCCACAAGCCAGTGTCTTCTTGTGCCAGTCCCAAGTCTGGATAAATGCAGAGGGTTGTGTCAGGAAGGGCATCCGACCTAAAACACATGCCATATTAAAAATGTGAATCGTGACAATGACTTCCATACCGGATCGATCGGGGCCCGGGTTAACAACGACCGCCACCGGTGTTGTTGACCTACAGGGTACCGGTGGAAATTGGACTACTGTTGGCCGAAGACGAAGAAGGAGAGGAGGAAGGTGTGTTCGTAGGCAGAGAGAGAAGAGGAAAGCTAAGAATATAGGACTGACAGTAGGGGTAGGGGAAGGCGAGAGAGTTGATTGACACGATGCAGAGAAGGAAGGTGGACATACTTTGTGTCCAGGAGACCAGGTGGAAAGGTAGCAAGGCTAGAAGCTTAGGAGCAGGGTTCAAGTTGTTCTACCATGGGTCAGATAGGAAGAGAAACGGAGTAGGAGTTATCCTGAAAGAGGAGTTTGTGAGGAATATTCTAGAGGTGAAAAGAGTATCAGAGGTTGATGAGTCTGAAGCTGGAAATTGAAGGGGTGATGTTCAATGTTGTGAGTGGTTATGCCCCACAGGTAGGATGTGAGTTAGAAGAGAAGGAGAAATTCTGGAGTGAGTTAGATGAAGTGATGCAGAGCATCCCCAGAGGTGAGAGAGTGGTGATTGGTGCAGATTTAAATGGGCATGTAGGTGAAGGGAACAGAGGTGCTGAGAATGTGATGGGCAGGTTTGGTCTTCAGGACAGAAATGCAGAAGAACAGATGGTGGTAGACTTTGCAAAGAGGATGGAAATGGCTGTACTGAACACTTTCTTCCAGAAGAGGCAGGAACATAGGGTGACATATAAGAGCGGAGGTAGAAGCACTCAGGTGGACTACATCTTGTGTAGACGTTGTAATCTGAAAGAGACCAGTGACTGTAAAGTAGTGGTAGGGGAGAGTGTAGCCAGACAACACAGGACGGTAGTGTGTAAAATGACTCTGGTGGTGAGGAAGATGAAGAGGACAAAGGCAGAGCAGAGGATGAAGTGGTGGAAGTTGAAAAAGGAAGAATGTCGTGTAGTTTGCAAGGAGGAGCTGAGATAGACTCTGGGTGGTCAGGAAGTGCTGCCAGATGACTGGACCACTACAGCTAATGTGATCAGGGAGATAGGTAGGAGGGTACTCTGTGTGTCATCTGGAAAGAGGAAAGTGGACAAGGAGACTTGGTGGTGGAACGAGGAAGTTCAGGAGTGTATACAGAGAAAGAGGTTAGCTAAGAAGAAGTGGGACACTGAGAGGACTGAAGAGAGTAGATAGGAGTACAGGGAGATGCAGCATAAGGTGAAGGTAGAGGTGGCAAAGGCCAAACAAAGAGCATATGAGGACTTGTATGCTAGGTTGGACACTAAAGAGGGAGAGGTGGATTTGTACAGGTTGGCCAGACAAAGAGAGATGGGAAGGATGTGCAGCAGGTTAGGGTGATTAAAGATAAGGATGGAAATGTATTAACAGGTGCCAGGAGTGTGATGGGAAGATGGAAGGAGTACTTTGAAGAGTTGATGAATGAGGAAAATGAAAGGGAACAAAGAGTAGAAGAGGTGACTGGTGTAGAGCAGGAAGTAGCAAAGATTAGCAAGAGCGAAGTGAGGAGGACGTTGAAGAGGATGAAGAGTGGAAAGGCAGTTGGTCCTGATGACATACCTGTGGAGGTATGGAAGTGTCTAGGAGAGGTGGCAGTAGAGTTTCTGACTAGTTTGTTTAACAAGATCTTGGAGAGTGAGAGGATGCCCGAGGAATGGAGGAGAAGTGTACTGGTGCCAATTTTTAAGAACAAGGGAGATGTGCAGAGCTGTGGCAACTACAGAGGAATAAAGCTGATGAGCCATACAGTAAGGTTGTGGGAAAGAGTAGTGGAAGCTAGGCTAAGGGCACAGGTGAGCATTTGTGAGCAGCAATATGGTTTCATGCCTAGAAAGAGTACAGCAGATGCAGTATTTGCTTTGAGGATGCTGATGGAGAAGTACAGAGAAGGTCATAGGGAGTTGCATTGTGTCTTTGTAGATTTAGAGAAAGCATATGACAGGGTGCCGAGAGAGGAGCTGTGGTATTGTATGAGGAAGTCTGAAGTGGCAGAGAAGTATGTTAGAGTGGTGCAGGACATGTATGAGAGCTGTAAGACCGTGGTGAGGTGTGCTGTAGGTGTGACAGAGGAGTTCAAGGTGGAGGTGGGTCTGCATCAAGGATCAGCTCTGAGCCCCTTCTTGTTTGCTCTGGTGATGGACAGGCTGACAGATGAGGTTAGACAGGAATCTCCATGGACTATGATGTTTGCAGATGACATTGTGATTTGTAGTGAGAGCAGGGAGCAGGTGGAGGAAAATCTAGAGAGATGGAGGTCTGCTCTGGAAAACAGAGGAATGAAGCTTAGCCGCAGTAAGACAGAATACATGTGTGTCAATGAGAGGGACCCAGGTGGAATGGTGAGGTCACAGGGAGCAGAGGTGAAGAAGGTGCAGGACTTTAAGTACTTAGGGTCAACGGTTCAGAGCAATGGACACTGTGGAAAAGAGGTGAAGAGGCGAGTGCAAGCAGGTTGGAACGGGTGGAGAAAAGTGTCAGGTGTGTTGTGTGATAAAAGAGTATCAGCAAGAATGAAAGGAAAGGTGTTCAAGACGGTGGTGAGACCAGCGATGTTGTACAGCTTAGAGACAGTGGCACTGAAGAAAAGACAAGAGGCAGAGTTGGAGCTAGCAGAGCTTAAGATGTTGAGGTTCTCTTTGGGAGTGACGAGGATGGACAGGATCAGGAATGAGTACATCAGAGGGACAGCTCATGTTAGACGTTTCGGAGATAAAGTCAGAGAGGCCAGATTGAGGTGGTTTGGACATGTTCAGAGGAGAGACTGTGACTATATTGGTAGAAGGATGCTGAGGTTGGAGCTGCCAGGCAGGAGGTCTAGAGGAAGTCCAAAGAGGAGATTTATGGATGTAGTGAGAGAGGACATGAAGTTAATTGGTGTGAGTGAAGAGGATGCAGAGGACAGGGTTAGATGGAGGCACATGATTCGCTGTGACGACCCCTGAAAGGGAACAGCTGAAAGGAAAAGAAGAGTTATATAAAGTACATGACTTACTATTAACAAATTATATTAGCGTTGTCTTGCTCAATATAACATTTCAATTGAAACTTAAAACATATGCATTCAAGTACTGACTTTATAATGTTGTACTGTACAACTTTATAGTTAACAACATAGACATAGGTGAATGAAATGTGTTGTTTATTAAACTCATCAGTTACACTTTAAACATCAACACAGAGCCTGAAGTGCAACATCATACATACACAATACAAAACTAAAATGTAAAATCAATAAAATAATATAAAATAATGTAATTATTTAAATGAGTCATAAAAATCTGAATCCTGGAACTTTTCAGGTCATCTCCTTCTCTGTGGCCTGATATTTGTACAGGGAAAAGACTTTGGCTGGGCAGTAAATATACAAGAGATACTCCAGGGAATCCTGTTTGAATATGAGAACTAAGCGCAAAATGTGCAGTACGTCATGTCCGCCACGCACTGCAGGCAGGAAATAACATCTAATTCATGTGCACAGTGTCTGACAGTCACAAAAATGCACAGCTATGTCAAGCAGTGTCCCACCAGTACCCCCAACGTGCGAGAGGTGCTTGGCCCATTCATTGCTGCTTACAGCTTTAAATGGAATTGCTTGGATTATTAGGGCTTGAGCAGCGAGGTCCCTATTGAAATGCAAGGAATAATTATTATTTTACCCGTTCCAAATGAATCGCATTTTTGAGGGGCTAAAGGTGAACTGATGAAACTTTGCACACTTGTCAGAAGTGGCAAAAATGTATGTATTTTATGGGTCTTGGGCATGATCGTGGCAAAATGGCTCCATTGCGCCCCCTACAAAATTGAAAAAAGCAGCCCCAGGTCTACATTTCACCTATATTTACGAAATCTGGGTGGTACGTGTATCACCCCAAGACATATAAAAAAGCCTCTTGGAGCCATACCCTAAACCCATCAAGAAGTCAGCCATTTTGAATTGAATGTGCACTTTTAGGTCATTTTTACAGGCATTTACAAGCTACTTTAACAAACTCCTCATAGAGAATTCATCGGATCAACTCCTCCTCTTTTCACAGTACAATCTAAAGGAACAGGAAATGACATGTTTTATACTTTGACATACTCCTCCTAGCAGGTTGACCACACCCACCTCAAATTTTGGCAGAAAAGCCTTAAGACACTGATGATGCTATTTTGTGAAGCTTGTGAGTTTTCGTTGAATGGCATGTTCGTGGTGTGACGTCGATGTTTCGGCATGACACAGGAAGTTGTTGTAACTTGAGTGTACATGGTCAAATCTGTCCCAAACTTCACATGTTTGATAAGATTCCCGGCCTTAAGAAATCTACAGGGCAATATTGAATATTAGCAATAGCGCCACCCACTGGCAACAGGATGTTAGCCTTCACCAAAGTAGCCCCTGTGCTACGTTTCACCTAGATCTACGCATCATCCCAAGACTTACAAAAAATTGTCTTGGAGCCATACCCTAAACCCGGCAGGAAGTCAGCCATTTTGAATTGAAAGTGTACTTTTAAGCCATTTTTCACCATTTAAAGGCTCCGTACTTTAACTCCTCCTCCTAGAGAATTAATTGGATCAACCTTTCGCAGTGCAATCTAAAGACCTTGGCGATTAAAAGTTGTGCTAAGTGTGAGTTTTTGTTGAAGGGCGTGTCCGTGGTGGCGTTGAATGTCAATGTTTCGCCATGACACAGGAAGTTGCTCCAAACTTCACATGTTTGATAAGAGTCCCGCCCTTAAGACATGGCAGTTGCAGCGCTGTGAGTAGTCAGAAAGACTAGAAAGGCGCTATATAAGTACAGCCCATTTACCATTTCCATGCCAATATTCAGTCATAGTCATAGTGCCACCTAATGACACGACATGGCAGAAAAGCCTGAAGACACTGATGATGCTATATCATGAGTTTTCCTTGAAAGGGCATGTCCATGGCTTGGCGTCGAATGTCTATGTTTCGGCATGACACAGGTTTGATAACAGTTCCGCCCTGAAGACATCTACAAGCCAATATTCAGACATAGTCATAGTGCCACCTACTGGCATCAGGAAATGAGATGTTTTATACTTTAATGTACTCCTCCTAGCAGGTTGACCAGATTCACCTCAAATTTGTTCAGCAAAGTTTTGATGATGCTTCATTGTGAAGTTTGTGAGTTTCCATCAAACACCATTGTTGTGGTGATGCATTACGGTGAGGGAAGTTGTTGTAACTTCAGTTTATATCATCCAGTCTGCCCTAAATTTCCCGTGTTTGATAAGCACTGCCTGAGGACATCTACATGCCAATTAGGAGTATGACATTTTCAGGTGTGTACACTTGATATACTGGAACATTACCTATAATTAGCGGGTGTTCATTATTATCATTATTATTTCTATCATTTTTATTATTAATATTATTATTTCATTAACATCAATATTACCACTACCATTACATCATTATTATTTTAAAATTCTATGTTGAATTTGCATTGTGCTACTGTATGCTCTATTACCTCCTTATCTCTCTCTTTCTCTCAAACTAACTGGCAGTGGCAGATCGGCACGATGATTCTGGTTCTGCTCAAGGTCTTTTCTCCTCGAGTGTGACTCTACCCTCCAACCTATTTGAGCTTTTTCTCCTCCCTGTTGCCAGATTAAGTTACATTTAAATTACTATGGGCATCCTTGTTAGTTAATAATCAGACTCTTGGTCTGTGAAGGTATTGTGATAGGTTTTGTTTGTAGCCCAGTGGTCCACACCACTTGTTTCTGTTAGCAACTATGATAATACACCAAAGGCTATTCTTCAGTGTAAATGAGTAATTGAAACACTGTATTTGGTTTAACTGACCATATGTACTGCAGGGAAATTCAATTCAATTAAATTTTATTTATATAGCGCCAATTCATAACAGAAGTTATCTCATTGCGCTTTTCCTATAGAGCAGGTCTAGACCATACTCTTTATAATATTAATTACAGAGACACAACAAAAAGAAAACAAAGCTGTACTGCTCTCTTGACAAACCAAAGTAGTGGGAATTTTGCATTTGCCAGATGCCGATTGCAGGAATTTCTTTTATGCTTTTTTGTAATGGCAAAGGGCTACACTACACTAATGCAAGTACCAAATGTGAAGTGCTTTCTTTTATCAAAACCACCCAATGATATCCCCTGTTTTGTCTTTCGAATATGGTGATTTCCTGCATTTCTCAGTTTTATATCATATTAAACTGAATATCTTAGAGTTTTGAACTGACAAAACAAGACATTTAAAGACATCACCTTGGCAGATTAATTGATAATGAAAATAATGGTTGGTTGCAGCCCTATGTTGAATAGGGCTGCATCGACCTCATCGATTATTTCCATCTCGATGTTTTCTTGTATAGATCCTGTTGGATTTTTTGTTGCTTTAATTTCCTGCTCAGTCTGTTTCTTGATATTTATTATCTTTAAAACAAAAAAAAGAAGAAATTCAGGCACACTAGTGTCATTGCTAGTCTGGTTTTGACCGTGCTGAAATAATAATAAAGTAATAAAAACACCTCAACCGGGTTTTGACTCATGTGTGTCTTAATGGGGCATCAAATGAAAAATAATTTTACCTATTATTTAATTTCCAATGAATTATATTAGTTTGAGTTAGACAAACATAAATCAATTTCATTTAATAAATTGTTAATGTCATTATTTTATTTTATCTGTTTTTGATAAAAAATTTGTTGGACTAACTCAATTCAATTGTATTGCATGGATGTACTTAGTTTGAGTTGGGGCTACATATAATTATTGGATGGAAAACCTGCCCTCAATTTAATTGAGTTCATCCAGTGAGTTATTTTTTTTTATGTGAGCAGAGGTCTGGTAAGCTCATTTCTGTCTAACTTCACCCCCAGACTGTCAAACTTGTAGTCTTCAACTCCAACTGATGCTGACTCAAGTGATGATTTTGCGCAGCTCCCTCTGGAGCCACAAAAGGCTATAAAACTTAATTCATATATGCAGTACTCCCTTAAACCTGTAAACAGACTTTGATGAGTAAAATCAATTAAGTTTCCCTTGAATTCTAGACTCCCTTGAATTCTATTTTAAAAGCCTGTAACACACTACGCACATTTAACTATTAAATAAACCCACAGCTCACACTGCACTAAACACCTAATACTGAGAGGCAGTATCACATCAGCGCAGAGCCCAATAGATACTAAAAGACAATACCCAACCCAGCCACAGCCTGTTCACCCAGCTGCCATCTGGCAAGTGATACAGTATCTGATGCTGTACCACCAGACTACTGAGCAGTTTCTGTCCTCAGGCTGTGAGACTCCTAATTTCATTCAATTCAGTTCAATTCAATTTGATTTATATAGCACCAATTCATAACAGAAGTTATCACATTCATCATATGCACTTTTCCTATACAGCAGGTCTAGACCATACTCTTTACAATATTATTTACAGAGACCCAACAAATCCCATGAGCAAGCATTTGGCAAAAGTGGCAAGAAAAAACTTCCTTTAAACAGGCAGAAACCTGTTTAAAGGACAGAATCAGACTCAATGGTGGGCGGCTATCCGCCGCTGCCATGTTAGGTTTTGAGAGAGAAAGAGAGAGAGAGGTTTAGAGAGAAAGAGATGGAGAGAGAGAGAAGGAGAGAAGAAAGAGGTGCATCATGGAAAGTCTCCCAGCAGTCTAGGCCTATAGCAGCATAATTAAGGGATGGTTCAGGGCTCACCCAAGCCAACCCTAACTGTAAGCTTTATCAAAGAAGAAAGTCTTAAGCCTACTCTTAAATGTGGAGATGGGGTCTGCCTCACGAACCCAAACTGGGATCTGATTCCACAGGAGAGGAGCTTGATAACTGAAGGCTCTGGCTCCCAATCTACTTTTGGACACTGTAGGAACCACAACCCTGTATTCTGGGACCGCAGTGTTCTAGTCGGGTAATACGGTATTATGAGCTCTTTAAGATATGATGGTGCCTGACCATTAAGAGCTTTGTAGGTGAGGAGAAAGATTTTATATTCTATTCTGGATTTTACAGGGAGCCAGTGCAGAGAAGCTAATATTGGAGAAATATGATCTCTTTTCCTAGTTCTTGTCAGTACAGCCGCAGCATTCTGGATCAACAGGAGAGTCTTAAGGGACTTATTCTGGCAGCCGGATAATAAGGAATTGCATCAGTCCAACCTAGAAGTAATAAATGCATGCACTAGTTTTTCGGGATCATTTTGAGACAGGATGTGCCTGATTTTTGCAATGTTGTTGTTCGTTTCATGTGGGAATTAAAGGATAAATCCTGATCAAAGATAACTCCGAGGTTCCTTACGGTGGTGCTGGAGGCCAGGGCAATGCCATCTAGAGCAACTATGTCTTTAGATAATGTGTCTCGGAGGTGTTTGGGGCCAAGTAAAATAACTTCAGTTTTTTCAGAGTTTAACATCAGAAAATTGCACGTCATCCAGGTCTTTATGTCCTTAAGGCATGCTTGAAGTTTAGTTAACTGGTTAGTTTCATCTGGCTTGAACGATAGATATAATTGGGTATCATCCACATAACAATGAAAGTTTATGGAGTGTTTCCTAATAATATTGCCTAGAAGAAGCATATACAGTGCCTTGCGAAAGTATTCGGCCCCCTTGAACTTTGCGACCTTTTGCCACATTTCAGGCTTCAAACATAAAGATATGAAACTGTAATTTTTTGTGAAGAATCAATCATGAAGTAGAACAAAATTTATTGGATATTTCAAACTTTTTTTAACAAATCAAAAACTGAAAAATTGGGCGTGCAAAATTATTCAGCCCCTTTACTTTCAGTGCAGCAAATTCTCTCCAGAAGTTCAGTGAGGATCTCTGAATGATCCAATGTTGACCTAAATGACTAATGATGATAAATAGAATCCACCTGTGTGTAATCAAGTCTCCGTATAAATGCACCTGCACTGTGATAGTCTCAGAGGTCTGTTTAAAGTGCAGAGAGCATCATGAAGAACAAGGAACACACCAGGCCGAGATACTGTTGTGGAGAAATTTAAAGCCGGATTTGGATACAAAAAGATTTCCCAAGCTTTAAACATCCCAAGGAGCACTGTGCAAGCGATAATATTGAAATGGAAGGAGTATCAGACCACTGCAAATCTACCAAGACCTGGCCGTCCCTCTAAACTTTCAGCTCATACAAGGAGAAGACTGATCAGAGACGCAGCCAAAAGGCCCATTATCACTCTGGATGAACTGCAGAGATCTACAGCTGAGGTGGGAGACTCTGTCCATAGGACAACAATCAGTCATATACTGCACAAATTTGGCCTTTATGGAAGAGTGGCAAGAAGAAAGCCATTTCTTAAAGATATCCCTAAAAAGTATTGTTTAAAGTTTGCCACAAGCCACCTGGGAGACACACCAAAACATGTGGAAGAAGGTGCTCTGGTCAGATGAAACCAAAATTGAACTTTTTGGCAACAATGCAAAACGTTATGTTTGGCGTAAAAGCAACACAGCTCATCACCCTGAACACACCATCCCCACTGTCAAACATGGTGGTGGCAGCATCATGGTTTGGGCCTGCTTTTCTTCAACAGGGACAGGAAAGATGGTTAAAATTGATGGGAAGATGGATGGAGCCAAATACAGGACCATTCTGGAAGAGAACCTGATGGAGTCTGCAAAAGACCTGAGACTGGGACGGAGATTTGTCTTCCAACAAGACAATGATCCAAAACATAAAGCAAAATCTACAATGGGATGGTTCAAAAATAAACATATCCAGGTGTTAGAATGGCCAAGTCAAAGTCCAGACCTGAATCCAATCGAGAATCTGTGGAAAGAACTGAAATCTGCTGTTCACAAATGCTCTCCATCCAACCTCACTGAGCTCGAGCTGTTTTGCAAGGAGGAATGGGTAAAAATTTCAGTCTCTCGATGTGCAAAACTGATAGAGACATACCCCAAGCGACTTACAGCTGTAATCGCAGCAAAAGGTGGCGCTACAAAGTATTAACTTAAGGGGGCTGAATAATTTTGCACGCCCAATTTTTCAGTTTTTGATTTGTTAAAGTTTGAAATATCCAATAAATTTTGTTCCACTTCATGATTGTGTCCCACTTGGTGATTCTTCACAAAAAATTACAGTTTTATATCTTTATGTTTGAAGCCTGAAATGTGGCAAAAGGTCGCAAAGTTCAAGGGGGCCGAATACTTTCGCAAGGCACTGTATAAGGTGAATAGAATTTGTCCAAACACAGAACCTTGTGGAATTCTGTGACTAACTTTGGCGTGCACAGGGCACTCACCGTTAACATGTACAAACTGAGATCGATCTGATATGATTTAAACCAGATTAGTGTGGTTACTGTAATGCCAATTACATGTTCCAGCCTTTGTAATAGGATGTGATGGTCAATGATGTCAAATGCAGCACTAAGATCTAACAAGACAAGTCCATTGTCTGACGCAATTAAAAGGTCATTTGTGATTTTCACCAGTGCTGTCTCTGTGCTATGATGCACTCTAAATCCTGACTGACAATCCTCAAATAAACTATTATTTAGAAAGTCACACAACTGACTGGCAACTGCTTTCTCAGGGAAATTCTCACATGCCATTGTTGTGGCTGTTTACACCCCCCCAGAACAACATGAGAGGTCTGGAGCAGCATGAAGAGCATCACTGGCTTCAGACCGACTGGCAGCAGAGGAGTTGAAGGCAGCTTGGACAGGGCCAACGAACTTAATCTGGTCTTTAACAGATTCGACACACCGGCTCCTGCTCATCCCCCCTCTGAGTCATCTGCTGTCAGCCCTCAGACTCCTCTGAGTCCTCTGTTCCCCCCTCTTCCATCTTTCTGGGAGAGTCATACTCCCCCCTCAACTGGCTATCAGGCTAACGGCCCTCTCCAGACTGACTCCCCCGACTGTAACCTCTGCTGTGTGCCTGACTACTGACCAGGTGATAGAACAATGCGACATTGATGAAACTCCACTCAAACAAGGCTGCAGGCCCCGATGGAGTTAGCCCCGGGGTGCTAAAAGCCTGTGCCCCCCAGCTATGTGAAGTCCTTCAACATATCTTCAACCTGAGCCTGTGTCTTCAAAGGGTCCCTGTTCTGTGGAAGACATCTTGCCTCGTTGCTGTGCCGAAGACGCCGCGTCCCAGTGGCTCCAAGGACTACAGACCGGTGGCACTGACCTCCCACATAATGAGGATGCCATCATCTTCCTGCTGAACCACATCCACACTCACCTGGACAAGCCGGCAAGCACGGTGAGGATCATGTTTTTTGACTTCTCCAGTGCTTTTAACACCATCCGGTGTTAAATTAGCTAGCTAACTATAGCGGATGAGGTCTGCCAGCAAGAGTTGTCATTACAGCCGGCAAAATCAACACCTAGAAATGAGAAGCTGGTTTTGTCTGCGTCTGTCTGAAATCAAGGACCCACTGTTTTGTTGAATTTCGAGCACTTGGTAAATCTTTCACCATTATCATTGTAAACTGCACGTGCCTTGCAAGAATGGACAACTTAACAAGCGTAGCAACAGGCAGGGCAGCGTTGACACAGCGAGAAGTGGAGTGAAGCTGAATAAAGTTGAATGAAACTAAAATGACATTCTATTATTGTAATTAATATAATAAAAAGATCAATAAAGTTGCCAGTGGATGTCTGGTCTATAGGCTACCAAAATGTCCAGAAATGGCCTTGGTTGGTTGTGGATATCACGCACACACAAATATTCATTTTTCACATGGATTAGCTGCTTCACACTGAAGTAAGGTAGTAGCAGGGCAGAATCAAACAATGTAGCTCCTCTATTTTTATGAAAGAAAAAAAGAGGAGTACTGTACTGTAAAAACTCATAATCAACTGATCTTTTATCTGAACATTTGAGAGTTTGTCAGTTTCAAAAAGATCTTAAAAGTTTAGTTAAAACCTCAGAACATATAATAATGTATTCAACTATTTTGACTCAAAATCAAGTTGTCTAAATGATTTTTCACTAAACTCAAGTTTTTAAAAAAACATTGTTGGCTTGTCAGCATGCTTTCCATGCATTGCAATTGGGTTAATTAAGACACACCAAAAATTCCTCTCTCCTCCAGTTTATTTATTTATTTTTTTAGTTGATTGATACTTCGATCGACTCATTTTGACCATGTATCTCAAATGACTCATGGGTCTTTTCTCTGATAAAAAGACCCAGGGTTTGATTCCCAATAGTGGTACCTCTGGCACATTTTTGTAAATAAAATTGTCAGTAGTAACAGTAATAGTGTAACAGTAGCGTTAGCAGTGATAAGAAATGAGTTGCACTAGGAATTAGACATTTCAAATTGTGAGAAAACGTGAGCAAATACTTGAAAAAGATATGCTAACCATAACAAACATAGGTAATCCCATATTCATGATTTCTTCCATGTTTTAGTACTAATCCTGGGCTAAATGTGGCTGTTAGCTGTACTAATTAGACTACCTAATGCACTCGTTCACTTGAATGAGGCCCAATGTTTAGAAACGTGGGGAGAGGGCCAGAGACTGATTGTTGGGATTGGAAATTCTGTTCAAAAAATTCCATGCTCAAAAACTTATATGTGAGAACAAAAAAATTTACCTCTGGGTTTAATGCAGGAAACCTTGCAGACTGTAGGAAATCCTATTTATGCACACTTAGTCACTCCAGCGTTCATAACAGGCTACAGTCTGTCTGTCATCACAAACTTTTTCTTTGAATCTGCATGCTTCCACAAGGTAAGTGCTGCAGATAAAAAAAACGATGATACGACACATTTTTGTATTAGCAGCTTGTTTTCTAAATGCTGTGCATGTGTTGTCAAATTAATGATGATGTTTTCTTAATTTGCTTGTGTTTTGTCTATTTGCATGTGTTTTCTTAAGTTGCAGTGCATTTGCCCTTGTCGGCCACCTGCAGTAGGTGATGGTACACTGTCAGGTGCAACAGATTGCATAAAGACTCTGAGGCAGTTGTCGGAGTGAGAGAATTCTCCAAGCAATAACTGAAAAGTAAGTTGCATAAATCGCTGTGCCAAAACTCCAAATTAATTCAGACTGTGGCATTATGATTTCAAGTCAAATGAGTGGGGGGGTTTTGCCCTGTGAAGATATGCATACTATCTGTACATGACTGGTACAAGAGGTCTGGACAACTCAAATTTTGTTTGTATAGTAGAGAAGATTGGTGAATGCCACAAATTCTTTTAAATCACTCGTATGTGCAATTTAAGAATTAATCTGTTTGTACGAGTGCTTCTTGAATGAGGCCCAATGTTTAGAGACGGGGGGACAAGAGCCAGAGACAGATTGTTGGGATTGGAAATTGGACTGGGAATGGTTCAGTTCATTGGTCCTCTTTGTCTTAGGTGATGATAGTCATTAGTCACTTACGTATGGCTATTTTCAATTCAATTCACCCTGGCAACTGTCATTATATTTACAGTGGAAAAGAGCAGGATAAGAGGGTTCCGCTTTTTACTTGGCATGGCAGCTGCTACCACAGTGTGTGTGTGTGTGGGGGGGGGGTGTCAACATATGAAATACACCTCAGAATCTTGGCTATTTCGTCACAGTTGAGGAGGGACTAGAGACTTTACCTTAACTGAACTTTCAACACATACAAGCTAGTTCTAAGCAGAAAAAGGGGTTTCTGAACACAGTATTTTTGGAAAAATAACCTGTATTTCACCTGGAATTCCACTTTACAATGAAATGATTTTGTGGTTGTATGCAAAGAAGTTTTCTGTTGATGGAGTCAGGATTTGGAATTCAGACAGGCCAATGCATAGACAGGTGGCACCATCTTGAAACCAAAAATATAAAATATAAATTTCTTTGGCTACTATTTTGTTTAAAGTCACCACATGATATGTGCTGCACAGTATCAGTGCATATACCTTTCATTTTCAGTTGTGTTTAGAGACACAGTAGAAGTATTCATCAAGTAGTTCAGCAAGGTGTGTGTTAAGACCAGTGGCGGCTGGTGGAAAATTTTCTAGGTAGGGCTGTGCCACATCCAATCAATTTCAACACATCACTACTTTGCAGTTAAATATTTAACAATTATTTTATTCCAACATGAAATAAAGCAGTAAATAATGTGTTGACAGACACATCAGCACTTCAGTTCAGTATAATATAAAACATGAAATAAAAAATATTTATTTATTGAGATGCCCCTACTCTGCCCCTACTCTGGTCTTCCCTCTCAACCTTGACTTCTTCGTCAAGAGCCAGCTCAAGTCCTCACTGCCTTCCTCTTAATGCAGACTTGCCATCAATCTGCATTCACACTGTCCGCTCCGGATACAGCATCCCCCATGTTGCTCAAACCGGGTGCTGAAATCATGACATTTCACTGCTAAATTTTGGTTTCATGACTTTAGCCAATGTTTTAGAATGTATTTATGAAGTCCTCTCTGCAGTGGAGCAGCAGTGTCACAGTAGTTCACTTTTACATACAGCAGAAAGACACTGCTTTCTGTGTAGCAGAAGAAGTGCTTCTATTCTCAGTGTGAACACTAGGTGGAAAGCTTTCTATGTGGTTTCCATGTTACATCATGTGAGGTGACAGCATGAATGAAGCAGTGAAAAGCTGAAGGAGAGGGGGTATATTGTGTCAGGTGAAGGGATGAGAGGGCAAGGTAATGATTATTTGATATTCCTTCTCTGGCTCTCTCCATCATGCTCACACACTAACACACACTTACACACACTGTCTCCCTTTTCCATCTTTTTAGCCGCTATCATTTCTCCCCATGGGGATCTCATTGTCAATTCCTCCCAAGACTCATAATTGCTTTGCTGGCCTCTCCATGTAATGGCCCCATACTGAGTAATCCTGAGAACTGGGCCTGTGCTCTGCCTATGACTAAAGATTACTTTATTGATCACTCCCTCTCTCCCCTTTCTTCTCTCTGTCTCTAGGTCTAATTTCTCCCCTATTTCATGCCCAATAGTAATTTCCTCACTGTTATCCTCTGCTGTTTCCTACCACTGGGTTCACATGACCCCATGCAGTGCAAAGCAGGGCCCCTGTGGGTAATTCTCTCCCACCCGGTGGTCAATGCTTCACTTTTTTTTAGCATGGCTGACTCAATCTGCTAAAGATTTCTGCTTTTGTGAAGTGGTAGCACCGCAGCATTACTGCAGAATCTAAGCATCTCTTCAGACTACACGATTCAATGTAGGTGGTGAAGCAGATAACAAAAAGGTTGTGATAATAAGATAACACATTTGTTTAGATATAGAATGCTATTATAGCACTTTAGAGGGAGAAAGAACACAAGAGGAAGAACAAGAATAAGGTGCTACACACTTGGACCAGGGTTGGATTGACAACTAGATTATGGCAGAGCTGAGGACCCTTGACTCTGGGGTGGTATTAAGATCGTAGGTGGCTTTTAGATGCGCTGCCCACTGCTGCTTTTCACACAGAATCCGCTGGATGCTGCCTTGTTCAGAAACCCATTTCACAGTCAGTTTAATAACCCACTCCAGCAGGAAATATTCATACACTGATTCCTTCACATCACAATCTCTTCGGGGGAAATTGAAGCTCAGATTCTCTGGGAATGAAGTTAATATTTCTTTTGTTTATTGTAGAGAGAAACAGAGTGAAAAGTCATAAAAATGACTATGATGTTCTCAGAGTGAGGACGGGTGGAACAATATCAGTTTTCTGTTCTGGGCTTGCAGTAATCCAACAGACAATGCTTTCATTTTCTATTTTACAGTGCAGCCATAAATAGCACAGTATATTACATGCAATGCTGAACAGAGGGCCACAAATGACACGTTATGAATCTGAAAATGTGAAAACCTAAAAAGATCCTCATAGGAATAATAATATACACACAGACAGCTTATGTATTAGAAACTGGAGTCAACCAGGACAGTTCACTATAATTAAAGGGAAATGTTTCAAAATGAAAGAGGGTTAAGGTGGCTGATAACGCAAGTGTTTTATTCATTTGGACTGTGGGCCATTTGTAACAGGCTTGTGCAGTGACATACAATTGTAATTTAAGATTCATCAAATATGAACTGAAGGTGGTCGTTTAAGTTTTTCCTACTCTTTTTGTCTATGAATAATATAAATCTATATCTGAAGAAAAAATCTCTCATCCTCATTTTATGGTATTGTGTGGGCTGACTTATAAGTGCTCAGGGATGCCATCCAGAGGTGGCATCTTCCAATCCTGAAGGAGTGACCGGAGTAATCGACAGGAGAAATGCCAGGCAAGTAGAGTATATGGAGGAAGTGCTGGTGGAACTACAATCGAGTAGCCACTTATCAGAGTGTTAGGATTTAAGAGTAGGGCGGTGTAGTCCCTCATTCGTCCAGGAGTGTTCTATCGTAGAAAAGGTTTCAGTCATAGTCACTGAAGAATTTTGGGCAGAAAACCGTGGATCTGGTTCAGGAACTCGAAAACACAGCCAGGAAATTAGCAGACCACAAAAGGACCCCAACATCAAGTTCACACGAGAGGATGCCAAAGAGAACCGCCTGGCCTTTCTTGATTGTTCTACACTCAGAGGAGAGGACGGAAAGCTCCAGATAGAAGTGTACAGGAAACCAACACATACAGATCAACACTTGCTCTTTGACTCACACCATCCATTACAGCACAAGCTGGGTGTAATCCGGACATTACAACATAGAGCCCAAGAAGTGCCCACCGGCTCAGAGGGTAAGAAGAAAGAGGAAAGGCATGTCCAGAATGCACTCTCAGCCTGTGGTTATCCTACTTGGGCTATCAACAAAGTTAAGAGCCAAAAAACAGGACAAAAGTGTAACAGAACCAAGAAGGAACGGTGTCTCCATTCCTTATGTATCTGGACTGTCTGAAAAACTACAAAGGATCTTTAGACAGCACGATGTTCCTGTTTTCTTTAAATCAGGCAACACTTTGAGACAGAAACTCGTTCACCCTAAGGACAAGATGCCCACACAAAAACAGAGCAATGTAGTTTACTCCATTCAATGCAGTGAGGAAAACTACAAAGAACGGTACATAGGTGAGACCAAACAGCCACTTCACAAAAGACTTTATCAGCACAGACGACACGCTAACTCTGGATTACAGAGCACCATGCATTTGCATCTAAAAGCTACAAACCACACATTTGAAGACAGCGAAGTAGAGAGAAGAGCTGGTTTGAACGGGGTGTCAAGGAAGCCATTTTTGTGAAAAAAGAGAACCCCTCTTTGAACAGAAATGGTGGTCTGAGATTCAATCTGCCCAAAGCCTATCACAGTGTGTTAACACCTTGGTCACGCCAATCATATGCTAATCAGGTACTTAACAGTGATGAGGTAGGTGCAGCCATAAAACAATAGGCCTGATTACTGGGCCATCTTGGAAACAATTAAGTCAGTTTCAGGTGAAACTAGCTAATTAACAGATACTCAGGTAGATTCCTTCCTGAGGGCAGGGCTTATGTAACACAGAGTAGCTTAAATTTCTAGTTCCTGTCCCATTTTTTCACAATTGAGAATGACTTTCGGATGGGAGCCGAAACGTCTTGATTCTGAAAACAGTGTCCAGATGACTACGACTGAAACCTTTTCTACGATTTAAGAGCAGGCTTAACACTTCCTCTTTGATAAAGTTTATAGTTAGGGCTAGCTCAGGTGAGCCCTGAACCATCCCTTAGTTTTGCTGCTATAGGCCTAGACTGCCAGGAGACTTCCCATGATGCACCTCTCTCCTCCTCTCCCTCTCCATCTGTATGCATTCTTATCCCATTAATGCATGTTACTAACTCAACATTGTCTCTCTCTCCCCCATATTTTTGTGCTTTCTCTCTCCTATCGCTTTCAGCAGGTATTTCTGCTGAATCGAATAACACAGAAGCTGAGACGAGGAATTTATTGCCAAACTGTACTGAAATTGAAAAAGAGATTGTGGTGAAGATCGTAGAAAAGGTTTCAGTCATAGTCATCTGGACACTGTTTTCAGAATCAAGACATTTCGGCTCCCATCCGGAAGTCATTCGGGGGGGGGGTGTAGAACCAAGCTGCAACCTCCGGGACTGAAAAATGAAGCTAACCCGGAAGTACCAAAAACTGCATGTTTACAACCTGGTTCAAAAAACTGTTTTGGTCTCTGTAGTTACAAAAAAAAAAATCTTTGCCCCCTTCCTGATTCCATATTTTACTGTTGGTATGATGTTCTTTTTCTGAAATGCAGTGTTACTTCTACAGATGTAATGTGACACACACCTTCCGAAAATTTCAATTTTTGTCCACAGACTATTTTATACTATTAAATACTCTGTGGACTGACGAGACAAAAGTTGAACTTTTTGGAAGGTATGTGTCCCATTACATCTGTCATAAAAGTAACACCTCATTTCAGAAAAAGATCATCATACCAACAGTAAAATATGGTGGTGGTAGTGTGATGGTCTGGGGCTGTTTTGCTGCTTCAGGACCTGGAAGACTTGCTGTGATAAATGGAACCATGAATTCTGCTGTCCACCAAAAACTCCTGAAGGAGAATGTCCGGCAATCTGTTTGTGACCTCAAGCTGAAGCGAACTTGGGTTCTGCAGCAGGACAATGATCCAAAACACACTAGCAAGTCCACCTCTGAATGGTTGAAGAAGAACAAAATGAAGACTTTGGAGTGGCCTAGTCAAAGTCCTGACCTGAATCCTATTGAGATGCTGTGGCATGACCTTAAAAAGGCAGTTTATGCTCGAAAACCCTCCAACGTTGCTGAATTACAACAATTCTGCAAAGATGAGTGGGCCAAAATTCCTCCACAACGTTGTAAAAGACTCATTGCAAGTTCTCGCAAACGCTTGATTGCAGTTGTTGCTGCTAAGGGTGGCCCAACCAGTTATTAGGTTTAGGGGGCAGTCACTTTTTCAGACAGGGCCATGTGTGCCATTTGTGTTTACTTGTGTTATCTCTGACTAATATTTAAATTTGTTTGATGATCTGAAACATTTAAGTGTGACAAACATGCAAAAAAATAAGAAATCAGGAAGGGGGCAAACACTTTTGCACACCACTGTAATTCCCCCCTTCATGACAACTATGACGTGGCTGAATTTATTTATAACTCACCCGTTTAAATGATATTAAGGCTTAAAGTTCTGCATAATTAAGGGTGTGGCCACTCTGAGTGACAGGTGGGGGATTCCGGTGGTGTCACCACTAACAGTCTGCTGTCTGCTAGCCGCTCGTCACCTCAGCTCAGCTAGTCACCGAACTTGACATTTCAGCTGTCTTAGTGCCTTTTGGAGACTTTTTCCATGAAAATATCTGAAGCTTGCTGTGCTCCAGTTTTTTCAATCGGTGAAATTCTACTATTTTATTTATATGTTAGCAATAATTAGCAGGTATTAGT
Source organism: Siniperca chuatsi (assembly GCF_020085105.1). NCBI lineage: Eukaryota > Metazoa > Chordata > Actinopteri > Centrarchiformes > Sinipercidae > Siniperca > Siniperca chuatsi. The sequence goes on from NC_058054.1 coordinate 25,332,820, forward strand.
GTCTGCACTCACTATACATGGCTTGTTAGCTAATTAGCCAGCTAATGAATTAGCCCTGGATTAGCCAGGATTATCAGCTGTGTTAACGATGCTAACTTAATGGGAGCATATGTTAGCCACAGTAATTAAACTGGCATGCACTGAAGTCAAAACATAATAGAGAAGTGTTAGAATTTAGGGTGATGATACTCTTGAACAAATGCCGTCTGTGTGAGGTTGGAAAATAAAGGTCCACCTCATTAGTTAGCTAACGTTATGCAAAGTTGCTATGCTACGTTAACGTTAAACTTCCCATATGGGCAATGTAACGTTAGCATAACGTTAATGCTAAACTTGGCTAGGTACTGTAACTGTGGTCAGGGAGGGGAGCTGCTGCGGACACAGATTAGAATAAGTGGCTGCATCTGTGCCTGATGAGGACTGGAGGGACGGACTATGAAGTGTTGAAAAAGAGAGCAGTGAGGTGGGTATGCTGTTCTGGGGAACGGCCCTTGGTGCGGTCAGCCAACCCTAGCAGAGCACTCGTTGCTTGGGGCGGGTGCCATTCGCATGCCAGTTAGGGCTGCTGGCGGCGAGGACAAGTAGCTGGGCTGTAGGGCGAGGTTCCTGAGTTAGGTAAGGTAAGATTACTAGTATTAGGACTGCTTAGTCTACTTGTATGTGTGCTTTGTCAGTAACTGTGTCTACCCATGTTGTATTTTGAGGTGCCAGAGAATGGACTGCAATATCCAATCAGATCTGGAGCACATGGGCGCAGTGCTCCACAGGATATACAAGTTCCAGCTTCCAGCATGGCTAGCTCTCTCCCCTTCTTCCCTGTCAACACCTGCACCCTATTGCTTTGCTTAGCATTTTGTTTTACTTTTACTCCACAACACCTTATCCTACACTATCTACACATATCCACATGAACACTACTGTTTTCACTGACTAACATGTATCATATCCTAAGTTACAGTTAAGTTCATTTTCTTTATTACAATAAATAACTTGTATTTATTGGCATTCTGTGCCTTTTACCATTTTTGTCATGGCCTATGGGCCAGGTTATGACAGACGCTTCAGGAAAGTTACAATGCCTAGGCCAATGTGATGTGTACTCCACGGTAAAGAGGTTGAAGGCATCACTTGTTTCACAAGACATTTAAGATTTTGCCAAATTATGACACTGGGTTATTATCCATAGGTTTTGTCATTATAATTACTGTTACACATCTTTTCATTTTTCAAGTGTACTTAAGTCATACAAAACAATGTGTAAATTTGCATCCTTTAATACTGATTCATGAATGCAAGATATGATTTTAATTTGTTAAACTGTTGCTTGTGTAGTGGTACAGTTTTGTTATATAAAATAGATCAGACTAAATATACTTTAGAATAAAATCATATTCTTAAAAGCTGTCATTCATCAGTTTCCTATGTTAATTGGAAATATAGTAGTGAACTAAACTTTTAACAAAATAATAGTAAATAGTTGAAACAAATGAAAATATTAATATGGTATTTATAGGTTAACATTTTACATATATATCTTAGCAGAAAGTAAAAAATGGAAAGATAATGTTATGTGCTGGTTTTGTTTGGACATTTCTTTAAGACAAATGTGGAACATTCACTGAGAAACTATACTCTTGTGAAAACTGTTATCTGCACATTGAATAGTTTTGAAGCCCCCTAGGAGGTGTAATTCATTTGCTATCTCTGAGAAGGTCTTGTGGGTATTGAACAGGTATTGTGAGGCCAATAGTGTATAGTGAGGCAAAAGAAAAAAACATGGCTGATCAAAAGCACCAATCAGCTGATTCTTCTTTTTGTCTCACTATATAAGCCTCACAATACCTGTGTATTTGCCTGAGTAAGCCCTTCTCAGAGTTTGCAGTGTTGCAAATAAATGATACCTCCTAGGGGGATTCATAACTACTCAGTGTGCAGGTAAATCAGATTCAAATGTGAAATCTAACATTTTCAGTCAGTAGTAAAGACAAAAGGAATGCAAATATAAATAGAATGTGTTCAAATGTTAGCCGTATGACAAAACACAAAAAGTTGGTCAATATTTAAAACTATAAATGTAAAAGTAAACACATTTATTACAGTTTTTTATAATCGCTATGACAGTTTTTTCAATACATTTAACAAGTTTCCTAAACTCTTAACACGGTTAGCACAACATCCGTCTTTGTAGGCTATACAAATAACACATTTCTTGTTGCTTTGATACAAAATGCATACATTTAACACCAATTTAAAATTCTTGAACTTCTTTTACACACAAGCTCAACCAAGACCAAAACAATGTAATTTTACAGTCAAATTTACAAAGGCTTTCACACTGTATGTCAGAACAGGTCACATCATGTTCTAAACATAACTTATATAGGCTAAAGTCAAAGTGAACAGCTGTTCATATTGTGAATTGAAACACAAATATATTCCCTGTATTTTATTCCATTGCTAATGAGAAACAGCTTATTGCAATTATGCAAATATATAAATCACAGCTGATTCCTATCTAGGAACCACACTCAGGTGTTGAGGTTTTTTCAATCGCATGATCATATGTTCTAAAAGAGGACTCTTTGGGCTGATCTTGTGTGGAAAAGGAACAATATAGAGCAACACAAAGAAAGAAAGAAAGAAAGAAAGAAAGAAAGAAAGAAAGAAAGAAAGATGCCTGCACGAGGGAGAGGAAGACGAGTACCAGGACAAGGGAGAGGAGTGGGGCAAGGACAAGGGAGAGGAGTGGGGCAAAGACAAGGGAGAGGAGTGGGGCAAGGTAGAGGGAGAGGAGTTAGAATGTGTGGTGGCACTCAAAGAAGGACCAGAGCTAGGGTAACTGATCAAATAAGAGCAACTGTCATTGACCATGTCATAAACCACGGGCTATCATACAGAGAGGCTGGTGAACGAGTACAGCCAAATCTCAGCCGGGACACAGTGGCATCGATTGTCCGTATTTTCAGAGAAACCAACAGGTAGGATATTGCTTCTCCTACAGCGAAGTGTAGGAGAACCATTTACTGTATTAGAGTGACTGTATGCCTCCGGTCTCTAATATGTAACTGTATTTTGTCCCTCTAAGGATTCAACATCTACCTCCCTCAGGGGGCAGAGGAAAGCTCTTAAATGAAGAACAGGAACTTGCTATTGTCAACATGGTGATTGCTGATAATGAAATAAAACTGAAGGACGTTCAGTCCAGAGTTGTAGAGGACAACCTTGTCTTTGGGAACATTGCAGCAATCAGCATAACATCCATTTCTCGGACTCAACACAGAGTCCGAATGAAACAACTATACAAAGTTCCTTTTGAAAGGAACAGTGAGCGCATCAAAGAACTCCGTCACCAATACATCCAGGTAAGGTTATGCAATACAGTCATTACTGTACTATACACAGTGTGTTTTGCAGTAAACTACTCTATAAACCTGGAGTACATTAGAACATAGTAGATATACAGTACAGCACAGCATTTACATACACTGTGTCTAAATACTTTCAGAGAGTCATGGAGTTGGAGGCCAATCAAGTCCCACATGAAATTATCTATGTTGACGAGGCTGGCTTCAACTTGGCGAAAAGGCGTCGCTGTGGGAGAAACATAATTGGCATAAGGGCCACAGTTATCGTGCCGGGCCAGAGAGGAGCCAACATCACCATGTGCACTGCAATCTCCAACAACGGTGCACTCCTGCATAAATGAGAGATTGGCCCCTACAACACTGACCGCCTTCTCCTGTTTTTAGAAGACCTGCACAAAAGACTGGTGCCAGAGGTAGAAAGGGGACAGGTAGGAGACCACTTGCCAATATATGTTATCACATGGGACAATGTGGCATTCCACCATTCCCGTGCAATCACAGCCTGGTTTGACGCCCATCCAAGGATGATGTCCCATTTTCTTGCCCGTTACTCCCCTTTCCTCAACCCCATTGAGGAGTTTTTCTCAGCCTGGAGATGGAAGGTTTTTGACCATCGTCCACATGACCAAATGTCCCTCCTGGATGCAATGGATGCTGCATGCCAAGACATCACAGCTGAACACTGCCAGGGGTGGATAAGGCATGCCAAAAGATTCTTCCCACGGTGCCTTGCCAGAGAAGATATTAGGTGTGATGTGGATGAGAACATGTGGCCAAATGCAGAAGACCGGGCAGATTAGAAGATTACTTTGTTTTTTTTATTATAATTCCGGTTCTTTTTCTGTTTGTATATCTTGCAGTAATGTCCTTTTGCAAATAAAGTCTTCACTGCAGCAATTCTGTGTCTGTATTTGTTTTTTTTAAATGAACTGTACATTTTATAAAGCTACTCTGAGATGGTCATTAATTTTTTGTATTGAACTTCTGCAGCAAAAGAAACAAAATGCATGCATTTATTAAACCCAACAAAACAAAATGTAGAGAGGCTTCAAAAGAAACTACAATGCAAAACACAATCTATGTCTATATCTATCAATACAATACACTGTCTATTGTATAAGGGCAGACCTGACACATAAAATAATGCAGTTTCTGTAATTTTAGCTGTTGATAGTGTTTTTTTTGTGTCATTGTGTTATGATTGACTAAATTTTCCTGTTGGAAGAGAACATGTGTTAGTGTTTTGAATAATTATTTCATTTTAAAACATGTTTGCAGTGTTTTGTTAGATATAGTGTATTGTGTTAGTTTATTATTGTATTTTGAAAATTTGTTTTGGGGTTTAGTTTACAATTTGTGATTTTGAGCATGAAATTAACCATTTTGCCAATTGTGTGTTTTAGGTGTGTTGGTGTGTTAAGAGTTTAGGAAAATTGTTAAATGTATCGAAAAAACTGTCATAGCGATTGTAAAAAACTGTAAAATAAGATCAACAGACTGGGCCTGTGCAAGAGGTAACAGCTATGCCCAGAAAGCTGCAGAGTCCATTGGGTGACACTACCAACTGTAAGCAATTCTCTGCGTTTGGGAGTGGTCTTTAAGGCAATTAGCTACTGTACTTAAAAATATATAATTTCCTCTAAGTGTGAAATGAACTCCATCTTCCAAAAATAGCCCAGCACTGTCAAGTTGTTACAACTGACAGACTGGAGGGAGACACCGAGAATGATTGGAATGCTCTTTATTGAATAACAGCCAGGAGAGTGCTAGGAAACGGGTCGTGGGTGAAGGGAGTTAGTTAAAGGGAGCCGAGACTGGGGAGCCACGGAGGACTGGTGAAGCCACAGGAGACACTGGAGAAACCACAGGAGATACTGGAGACCGGGGAAAGCACTGGAAGCCAACACAATGAAGTGTGTGTAGTCTGGTGCATGAAGTCCTACACGCGAACGAGGTCGGACACTGAGTGAGGAGAGTGGAGTGGTTTTGTACTGTGATTGGGGCTGATTGAGGGCAGGAGTGTAATTAGGAGTAGGTGTAGGTGATAACAGGCTGGTGAGGACAAGACAGGCTGTGACAGTACCCCCCCTCCACGGCCAGCTCCCAAGGGCCAAAACCCCCCTCCCCCCGACGTGGTGGCCTTTCCATAGGGAGCAGGCTGATCCAGGGGGGCTGGTCGGAGTCTGGTGTGTCAGGCGGCCCGAAGTTGGGGCAGGTGTGGAGCTCAATGCCTCGGGCGGATGACCAGGGGCTTGGACCCGGGTGGAGCTTGATGCCTCGGGCGGACGACCAGGGGCTTGGAGACGGGTGGAGCCGGTCGCCTTTGGCGGACAACCAGGGGCTTGGAGACGGGTGGAGCCGGTTGCTTCGGGCTGCAAGCCGGAGCGGAGCCTGGGGACTCTGGCGGCGAGCCGATGGGAGCACTGGGAGGCAGACCGGCTAGGAAACGGGTCGTGGGTGAAGGGAGGTAGTTGAAGGGAGCCGAGACTGGGGAGCCACTGGTGAAGCCACAGAGGACTGGTGAAGCCACAGGAGACGCTGGAGAAACCACAGGAGATACTGGAGACCGGGGAAAGCACTGGAAGCCAACACAATGGAAGTGTGTGTAGTCTGGTGCATGAAGTCCTACACGCGAACAAGGTCAGACACTGAGTGAGGAGAGTGGAGTGGTTTTATACTGAGTGTGATTGGGGCTGATTGGGGGCAGGAGTTTAATTAGAAATGTTTCACTATTGTCATTACATAGAGCCTGTCTGGATTTTCATTGAAGAGGTAGGGGAGCAGGAGTATGGCAGCACCGATTGTGAGTCCCAAAGGGGTGGGGGGGAACTTGGATCAGTTTTTATAGCAATGATGACAAAAAAATCAAATCTAAAAGATTATTTCCATACATTACAAAATTGTCTGGAAGAGTAACCTATTAAGAGACACTTAACATTATATTGCACATTAACTCCATGCAGGGTTTGAACTCACAATGCTGATATGCTGGAAAGCAGGAAACTCCTGAAGAATATCACTTGTGGAGTGGCTTTGAATGAAGCGGACTCTCTCAGCGTATGTCCTCTTCATTTTCTCCTTCAGGATGTCCATGTTAGAACATATGTATGATTAGTTCTCCACTGCCACATAGTGGAAGACCACTGCTGAATAAAGACAGGAAAAAGACAGTTCAATCAATATCTGTGAGCATACACAAGTCTCTCCCAAAGACAGAAACTAGCCTAAAATCTCTTGGTTATAACACTAGTAAACAATGTCTGGAGCTGCTTCACTGATAATTAATGTGGGACAGACTTTGTGGAAAAATTGGAGGCTTGTTTTTTTTTGTTCTTATTGATCAAGCTGTAAAGATCAAACAGGAATGACATGCTGGAAGTATAAAACAGTATGTGTTCTACATCGTCATATAGTTTGTTTGTTCATAAATAAGATGTAGGCAGGTACATTTCTGTTTGTTTCTTCGAGCACTCTGAATTCTCTAGCTAATGACTGTAGAAACAATAATTTGTTTTAACACATTGAGTACAGTCCACCTTCCTCCTGTTGGTTATGTCAAAGTTAAACCATTTTAAAAGGAGACGGTGTAGTCTCTCATTCGTCCAGGAGTGTTCCATTGTAGACATCGTAGTCATCTGGACACTGTTTTCAGAATCAAGACTGAAACCTTTTCTACCATTTTAAAAGGAATGAACCTTTGTCTCACACTGAGATCTCACCTTGAAATTCCTTGCAGAGAAGGCTTTTAGAATATCAAACTGGAGATATCCCCAGGAGAATACATTAAAAGTCCATACCTGCTGTAATTTTGTTCACTGCCCATTAAAAATATTGGACATTAAAAAGTCACAGCACAATAAGGGCTGTTACTGAAGTATTTCACTTCTACCTTCAGGCTATTAATGGCTGATCAAAGGTGGTACATGCACGCACACACACACACACACACACACACACACACACACACACACACACACGAGTACTAATTAATTTCTACTTTTACAGGCAGTTTAAAAATAAACCACAAACTAATCAGGAATACTATCTTCATGCTTACTCTATTTTTTTTTACATCCCCCCCTCCCAACTCAGGGTTTTCACTCCACAACTGCCATGACCTCTGTGAGCTCATCATGTCGTTGCTGTCAAATTTTAAAACTGTTCCATTCTCTGCTGCTTTCAGCCGTCATTTCATGTCCAATCAATACGACCCTCTTCAAACCCCACTTACCTCCAGTTTTCATCACAACCAGCGCCCATGGGTCCTTCCTTTGAGCTCATCAGAAGGCCTGCTCCACATTACATCCGACCAGATCTTCAGCCATTGCTCTTCACTCCTCACCACCACCAGACGTCTAAACTCTATCGGGGGGGAGCATTCCTGTACAGGTAGGACTGCAACTCTGCCTCTGTATTGTATTGTATCTGTACTGTATTATTAGTCTTTTTACTATTATTATCATTATTATTCCTATCATTATTATTACTGTTTTATTAATATTACCACCACCATATCTTTATTTAAAAATTGCATGAGGAATTTGCATAGTGCTACTGTATGCTCTTTTACCTCCTTCTCTCTCTGACTATGAACCATAATGTCCTTGATTTCCATCTGGCCCCATTGTTGCATATCTCTCTCTCTGGTCTGGTTCTGCTTGAGAGGTTTCTGCAACATAATAAGAACGTTTTTCCTTGCTACTGTCGCCAAAGTGCTTGCTCGTGGTGGGAATTGTTGGGTCTCTGTAAATAATATTATAAAGACTACACTCTAGACCTGCTCTATAGGAAAGGTGCAATGAGAACTTCTGTTATGAATTAGTGCTATATAAATAAGAAAAAATAAAAAACTCATTGTATGGCTACCCCTTAAAATGATGACTTCATGATGGGCTGTAATCATCAAAGACTCCTCACATTTCCTATTGTGCACAGTGTATAAATAAAAAAATGTAATTACTCTTTTTCAATTAAGTCTCTCCTGATTGACATGGTATCATGTCAAGGTGTATGAGGAGGCTGATGTCATTATTTCTGCCTACTGCTTCCCTAGAACAAAGACATTCAACATCCATGCGGTAGTGTGACATCCCAGGTACCATCTTAAAACACGTAATTAAGTTCAGGAGCAATGATGATGGAGGCAGGAATACTAATGTTTTCTTGAACACATTACTTTTAACTTTAAACAGAAGACAAGTTACAAGTTTCAAATTGTCAAGTATCTGTTGTTTGTTTGTAGCAATGGCATTGGAAGCTAATTTGTTCATAGGTTTATGAGGACCGAGAATTCTTGGCAGGAAGTCGAGCAGATTTTCAGTGAGTGTTAGGCTCTGCCAGGGATGTGCCGATTCTTTTTTGTACAGAATCTCTAGGCACAGCAAAGGTGTGAAGAGTGCTCAGTATGATGGACTTAGGATTGCATCTTTCTTTTTGCAGACGATGTAGTTCTGTGGGCTTTATCAGACCATGACCTCCAGTGAACACTGTTTACAGCTGAGTGTGAAACAGCAGGGATCCACACCTCCAAGTCTGAAGCCATGGTACTCAGCCGGAAAACGGTGGATTGCTCTCCTCAGGTTGGGACTGACTGCCCCAAGTGAAGGAATTCTAGTATCTTGGGGTGTTATTCATGAGTGAGGGCAAGATGGAGCATGAGATTGACAGGCAGATTGGACTGTCTTAGTGAAGACTGTCTTGCCTTCAGGCTCAGCCCTATATTTACCAGTCAATCTATGCTCCAACCTTCACCTATGGTCATGAGTTTTGGGCAATGACTGAAAGAATGACATCACGAATACAAGCTGGAGGAGGAGACCCCAGGGCAGACCCTGAACATGCTGAAGGGCTGTCTCATCTGGTCTGGGAATGCCTCTCAGGAACAGCTGGGTGTGGGTAAAGAGAAAAATGTATTGGCTACCTTGCTTAGTCTGCTGCCACCTCAGCCCAGATCCCAAATAAGTGACAACAAAATGGATGAACGGATAGCTTGTCGTTGATTTATTAAACCAAATCCTCTTACTTTTACACAGTTGGTGCATTCTGCCCTGAAATGACTCAAAGAAGAAATACTTGGGTGAAAAATCACTTTGCCACCACTTGTGTAACAAACAAACTGTTACATGTGACAGCAAGTGTGAGACCTCAATCAAATCAAGTGTGGGTGGTCCTAAGCATGCGTTGGCATATATTGCTTGCAGTCAGTCAAGAGAATATAAATATTACGCATGCTTGTTATTCAGTGATTTCGTATAAAATGTAATGCGCCACCAAAAGTAACTACCTTCAATGGCATGTATTCATTTTGGTGTCAGTTTGATTTCTGATCAGTTTGAGTTTCTATTTGAAGTGCAGTTTTCTTCATTTTGTCTCTCCAGACATGATAAATGGACTGTACTTATATAGTGCCTTTCTAGTCTTTTCCAGCTACATATCACATTCACCCCATTCACACGGTGATGGCAGGTGCCAACTTGTTAAAGTTTCAAGTTCAAAGAAAGTAACTCATTCACACACACCCTCGAGAGCAATTTGGGGTTGCCCAAGGTCTTGCCCAAGGACACTTCGACACGTGGGCTGGAATCGAACTGCTGACCTTCCGATTGGTGGACGACCCGCTCTACTACAGTTGCCCCTGTAAATCTCTCATGGAAAAACTTTGTGTTTAAGACAGCAAATGTAAAAGCTCCTTTCACTGCCTATTGATGATTTTGTCTTATTGTCGGCTCATAGTCGTGGGGGATTCCACAAGGTTCAATCCTTGGTCCCATTTTGTTCACCTTGTATATGCTCCCCCTTGGTCATATTATTTGTCAGTTTAAGATTATTGCTACCATTGTTATGTGAATGACCCAGCTTTATGTATCATTTAAATCTGACAACCTTAAATATCTGGATACTCTACACCAGGGCTATTCATTACAAATTCAACTGGGCCAGATTTTAAAACCAGGAAATGTAGATGGACCAGACATTTTCAGCAGCCTATTTAAAACCTTTTTTTTTTTTTAGTGTTTGGTAATAACAAATTTTAAACAAATGCAAATGAATGTAATAAAAAATAGCAGGCGTTTGGAGATGTCTGTAAAATAAACAAATACTTGCCAGTCCAAGCAGGGTTAAACTGACGGTTTTCATTGTCAAATTTATGTTTTAGGGCTTAACAGAGACAAATTTTTAGTCGAGCACTTCCCTACTTGTGACTGTCAATAGCCAGATGTTTTGAAAAGGGTGATTTGAACTCACATGAGAAAATGTTGATTTGTGAAAGATATGATTGGTGGTGTCGCTACATCCGTAAACATCCTCCAGACTGATGACTCCCCCTCTCCCCCACCTGTAACCTCTGCTGTGTGCCTGACTGCTGATGAAACTCCACTCAAACAAGGCTGCAGACCCTGATTGGGCATTTGCCCCGGGGTGCTAAAAGCCTGTGCCCCCCAGCTATGTGGAGTCCTTCAACATGTCTTCAACCTGAGCCTGAGTCTTCAAAGGGTCCCTGTTCTGTGGAAAACATCTTGCCTCGTTCCTGTGCCGAAGACACCGCGTCCCAGTGGCTCCAAGGACTACAGACCGGTGGCACTGACCTCCCAGATAATGAAGACCCTAGAGAGACTGGTGCTGGAACAGCTGTGGCCCATGGTCAGACCCCTCCTGGACCCCCTTCAGTTCGCCTACCAGCCCCGGCTGGGAGTTTAGAATGCCATCATCTTCCTGCTGAACCGCATCTACACCCACCTGGATAAGCACGGTGAGTATAATATTTTTTGACTTCTCCAGTGCTTTCAACACCATCCGGCCAGTCCTGCTGGGTGAGAAGCTGGCAGCGATGCAGGTGGATGCCCCCCTCGTGTCCTGGATTGTGGACTACCTGACTGGCAGACCACAGACTGTGTGTCGGAGAGCGTGGTCAGCAACATTGGGGCCGCTTAGGGGACTGTCCTCTCTCCCTTCCTCTACACCATCTACACCACAGACTTCAGCTACCACACAGAGTCCTGCCACCTTCAGATGTTTTCTGATGACTCTGCTGTGGTGGGATCTATCAGTGGTGGTGATGAGACTGAGTACGGGCTGTGGTGGGGAACGCTGTCTCATGGTGTGAGCAGAACCATCTGCAGCTCAATGCGACAAAGTCAAATGAGCTGGTTGTAGATCTACGAAGGGCCAAGGCACCAGTGACCCCGGTTTCCATCCAGGGGGTCAGTGTGGACATTGTAGAGGATTACAAGTACCTGGGAGTACACATGGACAATAAACTGGACTGGGCTAAGAACACTCAAGCTCTTTACAGGAAGGGCCAGAGCCGCCTCTATTTTCTGAGGAGGCTGAAGTCCTTCAACATCTGCCAGACAATGCTGAGGATTTTTATGAGTCTGTGGTGGCCAGTGCTATCCTGTATGCTGTTGCATGCTGGGGCAGCAGTTTGAGGGTAGTGGACACTAACAGTCTCAACAAACTGATCCGTATGGCCAGTGACATTGTGGGGGTGGAGCTGGACTCTCTGTCGGTGGTGTCACAGAGGAGGATGCTGGCTAAACTACATGCTATCTTGGACAATGTCTCCCACCCACTCCATGTCAAGCAAATGAGTACCTTCAGTGAAAGACTCATCCCCTCAAAATGCACTACAGAGCGCCACAGGAAGTCATATTATTACATTACATTACATTACACCTTACTATACATATCAACCTGTAAATCCACTTTTGTACTTTACACTTATTTTAGCTTTTATACTTTATATCCACTTTTGTACTTAATTTCTTAGCTGTATTATAGTGTATTATATTTTGATTTGATACATCTCTTATTTCTTACTAGAAATATTTGTCTCGTTGCAGACTTATTTTATTATTATTTCTATTTCTGTTCTATTAGTACTTCTATTCCTGTGTGCATTGACGTGATAGTGAGCAGCTGTAATGAAAGAGTTTCCCCTCAGGGATCAATAAAGTGTTTCTGATTTTCTGATTTCTGATTCTGATCCTGCCCTATCGGTACTGCGTATGTGGAACTCTCAACAGAGATGAGAAGGTTTACTCGTTAGCTACTTCCATACACTATATATATAGTTTACTTATTTTATCATATATCACATTTATGTTTGCTGGGCCACTCGGAGGTTGCTTCTGTGCTGGATCTGGCCCGCGGGCCACCAATTGAATAGGCCCGCTATACACTATTGCGTTGCTGCTATCAATGTTTGGATTTCACTTAATTTTTTGCAGCTGAATACGGAAAAAAACAAAAATCTTGTTTGGCCCAGACCAAGTTTCAAAGAATATTAGTCCATACCTCAGGCATTTAGCAGGGAATATAAAACCATCTGCTAGAAATCTTGGTGTTGTGTTTGATCAAAATCTGAATTTTGACTATCACATTAAGTAATTGGTTCAGTCTTGTTTTTGCAGCTCAGAAATATTGCCAAAATCTGTTCAGCATTGCTTAAGAACATTGTAGAGCAAATCATCCATGCTTTTATCTCTTCCCGTACGGATTACTGTAACTCCTTATTTTCTTGTTTAAGTGAGTCTGCAGTTGCTCGACTTAAGTTGGTTCAAAATGCGACAGCCAGGCTTTTGACAAACAATAAATGAAGAGAGCACATTCCCACCATCTGGCCCACTTACAGTGGCTTCCTGTATGATTCAGAATTCAGTTCAGGATTCTCCTGATCACATTCAAAGTCCTTCATGACATGGCACCCTCTTATATTTCTGAACTTATAATCCCATACTCTGCACCAAGATTACTAAAATCTGTGGACCAATTGCCCTTAAACATCCCACAGTCCAGGTTCAAAACAAAGGGGGGCCGTGCTTTTAACTTTTTATCTCCAACACTATGGATTTGCCTGTCAGTTCAGCTGAGTCTGTACCACATTTTAACAAACTTATAAAAACACCAACCTGTAGAAGTGGGTTTTTAAATGTGTGCTGCTTGCAATTCTTATTGGTTTCATTTGTCTTTTATTTTGTTTTTATTTGTTATATTGCTTTTATCATTTTTGAAATTATTGTTTTCACTTGCTATTTTATGCTGTTTTATGCTGTGTATTATGCATTCTTTGTACTACTACACATTGCTTGCTTGTTATACTGCCCCAATGTTGCTGCTGTTATACATTGTATTTTACTAGCTGTTTTCATGCTGTGTACTACTGTGCATTTGTATTAACAGGGAAGCACTTTGAAACTGCTATATAAATACATCTTACTTACTTACTGCAGAGACCCAGGGCCAATTCCATCAGTTCCTGGTAACAGTACTTTCACAACTGGCAGTGTTCAGAGGGTAGCCAGCTAGTTAGGGATCATGTTGTTGCTGTACCAGCACCTCCTATTGATTGGTCGAAACACCTGCAGAGAAGGTAGTGGTGGAAGGGAGGAGCTTTACCAGAATGATGCACAGAGATTTGTGCGCCCTCCTCCTCTTGGCATAATATTAAAAAAAAGACACAGTCCACTTCCACCATATGATGTGATGTCATTTCAATTTATTTAGTTTGTCTTACTTGTTTTTCATATCATTACCCACCTGTTCACTCTTAGAAATTATGGTTTCAAAAGGGTTCTTCCTGAAGGGCTGAGGTTACACCCAAAACCATTTGCTTCTAAAGAACTTTTTTTAAGAAAGGGTTCTTCAAGATTGTTGATTGGTATTAAAAGATCCTCAGCCTCAATTATTTGTGTGACGGCCCACATTTCCCATCATGTCTAGTGCTGGACTGAGTAGTTTGTTAAGTTAGCTGTTTCATGTTCCAAAAATGCAAATGTTACTTTTTGTTAGTGTTTGTAATGTGTCTTTTCAGTGGTTTTTGTTGGTACTGTCATTGTTGTGCTGGTATATACAGTGGGTACGGAAAGTAGTCAGACCCCTTTAAATGTTTCACTCTTTGTTTCATTGCAGCCATTTTGCTAAAATCAAAAAAGTTCATTTTATTTCTCATTAATGTACACTCAGCACCCCATCTTGACAGAAAAAAACAGAAATGTAGAAATTTTTGCAAATTTATTAAAAAAGAAAAACTGAAATATCACATGGTCTTGAGTATTCAGACCCTTTGCTGTGACACTCATATTTAACTCACATGCTGTCCATTTCTTCTGATCCTCCTGGAGATGGCTCTACTCCTTCATTGGAGTCCAGCTGTGTTTAATTAAACTGATTGGACTTGATTTGGAAAGGCACACACCTGTCTATATAAGACCTTACAGCGCATGTCAGAGCAAATGAGAATCATGAGGTTGAAGGAACTGCCCAAGGAGCTCAGAGACAGAATTGTGGCAAGGCATGGAGCTGGCTAAGGTTACAAAAGAATTTCTGCAGCACTCAAGGTTCCTAAGAGCACAGTGGCCTCCATAATCCTTAAATGGAAGAAGTTTAGGACAACCAGAACTCTTCCTAGACTTGGCCGTCCACCCAAACTGAGCAATCGTGGGAGAAGAGCCTTGGTGAGAGAGGTAAAGAAGAACCCAAAGATCACTGTGGCTGAGCTCCAGAGATGCAGTAGGGAGATGGGAGAAAGTTCCAGAGAGTCAACTATCACTACAGCCCTCCACCAGTCGGGGCTTTATGGCAGAGTGGCCCGACGGAAGCCTCTCCTCAGTGCAAGACATATGAAAGTCCGCATAGTTTGCCAAAAAACACATGAAGGACTCCCAGACTATGAGATAAGATCCTCTGGTCTGACAAGACCAAGATTGAACTTTTTGGCGTTAATTCTAAGCGGTATGTGTGGAGAAAACCAGGCACTGCTCATCACTTGTAACAATACCAACAGTGAAACATGGTGGTGGCAAGGAAGAACGGCAGAGGATCCCCAAATCCAGGTGTGAAAAACTTGTTGCATCATTCCCAAGATAACTCATGGCTGTACTAGCTCAAAAGGGTGCTTCTACTCAATACTGAGCAAAGGGTCTGAATACTTATGACCATGTGATATTTCAGTTTGTTTTTTTTTCTGTCAAGATGGGGTGCTGAGTGTACATTAATGAGAAATAAAATGAACTTTTTTGATTTTTAGCAAGTGGCTGCAATGAAACAGAGTGAAAAATTTTACACTGTAGTTTTAACCATTAGTGAGGTGGCTGTTACACTTTTTTTGACCCGAACTGTATTTTGCAAGTGTTTAATTTCTTGTCTTCTGAGTTGAATTTTATTAAAAGATTGTCATTGCAGAGTTCATGTCTCGTTCTGCCACAATATGACTAACTACATTTAGCAGACAGTGGGAATTAAAAATACATGCCTAATACAAGCTTGTGGTAGTTTGCCACTTTATCTCCAGCCCTGTGTTCTCTGTTTTCCCCTTCCTGATGTGTCTTGTGCATCCCCAACTTGTCCTTGGGGGTTCCCCACCTGCTGCTGATCATCGGTTCACCTCTCTTCAATCACTCATCATTCTCCACAGTTAAATACCAGGCTCTCCCACAACACCAACGCCAGATCGTCCACGTACACTAGTACGACCACTACGTCAAGGCTCCTGGAAAATTCCTAAGCTAATTACCTTTTTGCTAAGTGTGTTTTGTTAATCCGGGTTTTGCTCTGCCACAGGATTATGCTGTGCCGCTGATGCCTCTGTCTGGATTCCTGTTTGCCTGCCTGGCTCTCCAGTACTCAGCCTTGCTTATCCCCGTCAACCTCTCCACAAAGCCAGACCCTGGGGATCTGTCCTGCTCCGTGCTTGTGATCACGCTGACGGCCGGTCTTCACACCTAAGTTACCATTACCTTCTCTGAGGTCTCCGAAGACGACGCGGAAGACTCCGCTCCGAAGATCTTCCCTCTTTACCAGTGCTCATTAATAACTTACTTCCTCTACCTCTCGAGTGTTCTGCATCTGTGGGTTCAACCTTAAGCTCGTGCTACACGACAAAGCTTGTTTCGTATAAAGGCCTGTTTAGCTTCTGCAGTTGGGTTAAATAAATGTTTTGTCAGTATTTGAGGAAATGACAGTATGCATTTCATCTAGATGAAACCCTTGGAATATGAAAGGGTTCTTAGTAGAATTCCCCTGGGACAGTTCTAGTTAGCATCCATAGGAGGTGGAAAGGTTCTGGATGGAACCGTTACACCATAGAAGCGTTCTCTGTTGAACCTCTGATAGGGGGTTTTGGGCAGTGTGTGAACTGTACCATGGCTTTCAGGGGGCTCACTTTGTTTTAATGGGGGATGTGGCGATTGCCTCAAAGAGAGGACTGACTGACTCTTGTTGCAAAGAAACATTCATAGCTGCAAACATGTAGGCCTACTTGCTTTATGACAGCACATATACTGTATAATCAATTAATGACCACATCAAACCTCCACACGGGTATCAGAACCAAACATCACAGTATGATACAATACAGCCAACTAAAGCAGGGCACAGTATAGGCCTAGTCTGCAGAGTGATGTACTATATTCTATAGTTTATCGACACATAAACAGCATATAAACACAAATGTAGAGCGTCATGAGCGTTAAATCAAAAACAGAGCACGCCAGGCTGCTTACAAGGGATCGAGTCCTCAACAACGGTTAAAGTTACCCATCACATATAGATGAGCACATCTCATTTGTATCTCATTTCTCGGTACAATTAAGACATCAAATTTGAGGGTCATGCATCAATAAAGCACCTATAACAATACAAACATGCATGAGCATTATACCAACAAAAACAGGTCAGGCTGCCTACAAGGAGTCCTCAACACCCATCACATATAATACATACAGTGCTAACAGTGAATAATACAGTCAATTGGGAATAGCCCTTACCTTAAAACAGAAGTGACCACAGAGGCCTGGGTTTTTTTTCTTCCTGATCTTTGAGCTACAGTAACTGAAGTTGACTAATGATCAAATTTTAACTATTAGAGAAAAAATTCATCAAGTCCTGCCTTCAACCGGGCCAACTTGTCTTCAAACACAGGAACCTTGGAAACAGCTGTAGAGCCTAATGTGTCTTTTGGCTGCTTTGCTCCTGTCGATCTTCTACAGCTGACTTTGGCGATTAATTCATCTAAGCCATCAACCTGTCTCTTAGACCCCATTCCAACTAGGCTGCTTAAAGACGTTTTACCCTTAATTAGAACTTCTTTACTGGATATGATCAGTCTCTTTATTAACAGGCTATGTACCACAATCCTTTAAAGTAGCTGTAATTAAACCACTTCTTAAAAAGATCCTTGAGAAAGCAGTCGCCAATCAGTTGTGTGACCTAAATAACAATAGTATATTTGAGGATTTTCAGTCAGGATTTAGAGTGCATCATAGCACAGAGACAGCACTGGTGAAAATCACAAATGACCTTTTAATTGCGTCAGACAATGGACTTGTCTCTGTACGTGTCTTGTTAGATCTTAATGCTGCGTTCAACACCATTGACCATCACATCGTATTACAGAGACTGGAACATGTAACTGGCATTAAAGAACCGCACTAAGCTGGTTTAAATCATATCTATCAGATCGATCTCAGTTCGTACATGTTAACGGTGAGTCCTCCGTGCACGCCAAAGTTAGTCATGGAGTTCCACAAGGTTCTGTGCTTGGACTGATTCTATTTACCTTATATATGATTCCTCTAGGCAATATCATTAGGAAACACTCCATAAACTTTCATTGTTATGTGGATGATACCCAATTATATCTATCGATCAAGCCAGATGAAACTAACTAGTTAACTAAACTTCAAGCATGCCTTAAGGACATAAAGACCTGGATGACCTGCAACTTTCTGATGTTAAACTCAAAACTGAAGTTATTGTACTTGGTCCCAAACATCTCCGAGACACATTATCTAAAGATATATTTACTCTAGATGGCATTGCTTTGGCCTCCAGCAACACCGTAAGGAACCTCGGAGTTATCTTTGATCAGGATTTATCCTTTAACTCCCACATGAAACAAACTTCAAGGACTGCCTTTTTTCACCTACATAACATTGCAAAAATCAGGCACATCCTGTCTCAAAATGATGCAAAAAAATTTGTGCATGCATTTGTTACTTCTAGGCTGGACTACTGCAATTCCTTATTATCCAGCTACCTGAATAAGTCCCTTAAGACTCTCCAGTTGATCCAGAATGCTGCGGCACGTGTACTGACAAGAACTAGGAAAAGAGATCATATTTCTCCAATATTTGCTTCTCTTCCGACACAGACACCACCGGCTCCACCCACCGCAGTCAACAGATCTCACTCACCTGAATACTGATTATACACACAATACTGATTACATGCCACCAATCACCACACTGCACTATAAAGCCACACTCCCCCAGTTCACACTCTGTCTGGTCTCAAACCTACCATGAGGTTTGATCTGACTGACTTCACTACTAAAGCGCCCCGTGTACATTGGATTCCCTTCAGGCTGTGTTTGTGTCTTTGTCTCCTGGTTCTCCTGGTTCTCCTGCTCCTCCTGCTCCCCGTCACATCCAGTGAACTGAACGGACTACTTGTACAGATAAGACTCTATAGACATTCCTAGTTCCTGCCTACGTTGTCTACTATTTTGTTCCACCTGTTTTCTAATCATACTGTTGCAAATAAACTTCCTCGTCACTGCACTTACCTCTGTGTCCTGTGTTTGCCTGACACGCTGTAAAATCCAGAATAGAATTTAAAATTCTTCTCCTCACCTACAAAGCTCTTAATGGTCTGGCACCATTGTATCTTAAAGATCTCATAATACCATAGTATCTGACTAGAACACTGTGCTCCCAGAGTCTCCAAAAGTAGAATGGGAGCCAGAGTCTTCAGTTATCAAGCTCCTCTCCTATGGAATCAGATCCCAGTTTGGGTTTGGGAGGCAGACACCATCTCCACATTTAAGAGTAGGCTTAAGACTTTCCTCTTTAAAAAAGCTTTATAGTTAGGGCTGGCTTGGGTGAGTCCTGAGCCATCCCTTAGTTATGCTGCTATAGGCCTAGACTGGCGGGAGACTTCTGTGCTAGAGGTGTAAACAAACACCAACACTCCCCCAGTGTGTGACGTGGCAAATTGTATAATTCGGGTAACAGATCAGTGAGGGAAAAATAAATATTATTGCAAAAACTTGGATTCAGATCTGTTCAGAGCGCATTATGTGTTCATATGCAAATAATATATTCATATGAAATATATCTTTGCTCTATACTTCTCCTCATGATGTACTACACATGTTCAAATGACTAGGATCTATGGAAGTTCTCATTTTAACCTTCCATCTTCTCTTTACTCTCATTTCTCTCCTCCACCCCTCTATTTTCTACTCCTTCCCTCTATTTTTTCTCCCCTGCTTCTCTCCTACCCTCTCTAAATCTTTCCACCCCGTTTCTTCATCTGCAGAGTGTAACCTGAGTCTATAGCTGGAGAGAAAAAGACCATAGTGCTCCACTCTATTAAGTGCCAAATGCTGATTGATTGAAGAGCAAAGAGCTGGTGGCAGGTATGCAGCTGAAAAATGTATAAGGCCTCGGAGATGGGAGTTAAACCAGATGCTAACCGATAGCCAGACAACATGGCTGAATGGACAAAACTGCTGCCTACACACTCTTGACAATTTCAAGATTTGCAGTTAATTCCACATCTTTCCCTTCATGTACGTGGTGCAAAACAGGCCAGTGTCTGTTCTGTTAATTGAATTTTCACTTTGAATTGAATTTGAATAATGTGTCTTTTTTTTCCACATCTGTTATGCTCTCAATAGTTTGGAAGCAGTTCCTGTAAAGCAAATGCTTGTTTTTACCTGCTCTATATTTTTATTTATGGAGAATTCATTAAAAAAATCAAATAGATGCTTAATGTTATATTCTTTAAAGAGAAGTTCGAGGATGAAGTTGCCTTCTGATTTGAGAGTTCAGTCTAAACTTGTACCCTGTCTTCTTTTTCTTCTTAGAGACTTAAAGACGAAGACGGTGTAGTCCCTCATTCGAGTGTTCTATCGTAGAAAAGGTTTCAGTCGTAGTCATCTGGACACTGTTTTCAGAATCAAGACGTTTCGGCTCCCATCTGGAAGTCATTCTCAATTGTCATCACATTGAGAATGACTTCCGAAACCTTTTCTACGACTTAAAGACGAAGAAGAAAAAATTATTTCACACTGTAGGATCACATAAATTCACTTAATTCAGTATCTCTTCTGCCAACACTTTATTGAAGCTTTATAATGCTTATATTGAGTGAAATATTTAACACAAAGATGCCATAATTTGTCTCCACTATTACAATTTTATTATCAAATATTCAAAACGTATACAACATTATATACACATTTCCCTTTGATCGAATATAATGTTTTTCATTTGCATTTGAGCAAGTGTCAAGAAGTTCAAACTGAAACTACTTTTCAAGTTTATTTTATTAATTTCCCAAACATTACCAAAAACTGAGATGTCTACTAAAACCTGCAGTTACTGATTTTTAATGTTTTGGTCACTTGGTGGCAGCACAACAAGCTGTAAACACAGCACTGACATACAGTATTATCACCTTATAAAGTTGATGTAGTGGCTAATGTGTTAGCCGACAGATGCCTGTTGACACATCCAGCAAACACAGTTCAATTCAATAAAATTTTATTTATATAGCACCAATTCATAACAGAAGTTCTCATTGCACTTTTCCTATAGAGCAGGTCTAGACCATACTCTTTATAATATTATTTACAGAGACCAAACAAATCCCACCACCAAAAACTTCCTGTTAACAGAACCTGACTCAATGGTGGGCGCTGCCATGTTGGGTTTTGAGAGAGAGAGAGAGAGAGAGAGAATTCCACCTAGAATTTTAATAATAATAATAATAACAAAGCCAATAACAACAACAACTGTGGTAGCAGTTGTTGAGCAGGAACATGGGGGCAGCAGGTGGGCCACAACCAAAGATCCAGTCTCAGCAGCTCCGTAGGTAGAAATACCTGCTGAAAGCGATAGGAGAGAGGAGATAGATGAGAATTAGTATTAGTATTCATTTGGAGTTGTGTTTCTGTCCACCTGACACATGTAATTCCAGTATTCACTCTCTTTTAGCTTTGTTTTGGTCTCCACTAACTCCTGAGAAAAATATCTGGCTCTTCAGCAGCTAAATGCTCAACTATGTTCATCATCTAGTTGCTAACTAGGCACTGTTTGGTCTGCCATTTGGTGAAAGGCAGGTAGTGTACAGTGGGTTTATCAGAGCTTTTTCACAACACAGTTGCCTGCTGCGGCATGAAATAATGCTATAAGTGCGGCGAGAGAGAACCACACAGTAACTTTGCGTGCCATAAAACCAAAACAACAAGCTGAAAGATGCTAAAACGCTCCATAAAAGCAAGTAGAACTGCAGAGTTGTGAGTTTGTCACTATGAGTGGCCCTTTGAACCATTATTCATATATAAATATTGATTAGTGCAGCTTTAATGTGAACTGTTTCAAAAACATTCACAATGGGCTATTAGAACAATTTAAAGTCCATTGTTACACAGAAAAAATTAATTCAGATTTTTTTTTTAAATCCAACATAAAAAATGACAGTCAGTGGAAAATAGACCTGGAATCTACACACAACCTCAAAGTATCCTAAAACTAATTCAGTATTTCCTCCGATGGTGAGAAGGATAAGTGCAACTAAGTGGAATTGATTAACAGAACATTAGCTACTGACACTCTATGTTCTCATCCTGTATCTGAGCATCATGTATTGATACAGGTTGTGAAGCTAATTAGTTAATCACCTAAACATCAATGAGTTGTTGATCCCGTCAGATGCTTTTCCCTGATAGCATTAAACAGGCATTGTGAGAATAAATGACACAGTGATCTTTACTGGGCATGAACATTACAAGCATTCTGAATTATGATATATAAGCACATATTCTGACACCCTCATGATGTGAACCTTACAGTACTTCTACAGTACTACGTCAAATGGGAACCTTTCATTTTACCATGTTTTTCAAGTGAAGAAATTTAACTTTAGGCATTAAAGGCATTATATAGATTTTGATATAAGATAATATATTTTACATTAAAAGGACAGTTCACCCCAAAATCAAAATTATAATTTTTTCCTCTTACCTGTAGTGGTATTTATCCATCTAGATTGTTTTGGTGTGAGTAGCTGAGTCTTGGAGATATCTGCTGTAGAGATGTTGTCATTTTCTCAAATATAATATAATTCTCTTCATATATGTGATTGTTTGATGAGAGCAGTGCATCCTGCAGTCATGCCAGAAGATAAAGGGTTTCATCAGGGGAGGAGAAGAGAAGTAACATGTCAGGAACAGAGCCTGAACACAGCTAAGATCCCTTTTCAGAATCACCTCAACATACTGTTACGACCAGGCTCTTAGGCCACAACAAAAAAGGAGACACACTGTGATAGTTTTAACATAAAGATATTTTACTAAACCAAATTGAGCCTAATGAAGTAAATTGTGAAAATTTAGGATTATTAAGATGTGGATGTCAGTATAGTCAGTGGTATAAGTGTGCATGTGTGTTGTATGTGTGCAAAAGAAGGCATAAGAATAAACTTAACATAGCATACAAAAGTGTGAGAAAAAATAGTGTCTGCATCAACACGATAATGAGAAGATGAAATGAATTCAGTACCTAATAGACTGAGGGAGAGGGCGGAAAGGAGAGCAATTTTTCTTCCTCACCTAAATCTCTCCACAAAGCACACTTTTCTATCATCCATGAAGGGGTGAGCACCTTTCTTAATGTTTTGGTGTTCAGCCAGTCCCTCCACTTTTAATAGGCTCCTTGAATGCATGAAGGTGAATGTGAGGTCATATTTCCTGAAAAATAAAAAAAGCTATGTGGAAGGTTTTATCCTTTCAGGTCTTCTCATTTACTTGGAAGTTCAGAAGCCTCCTTTAAGTAAATGCATCCATGGCCAAAACCTTTTATACTGTGCTTCATGAGGTTTTGAGATATGTGTCTCTAAGATTTCTGCTGCCATGTCAGTGGAGGATAAAGGAATTTGGTTTGTGGTGCTCAGTCTTGAAAATGACAATTACAAAAATCAACAGCAACTTTACCCTGGATAATCCACAGAACACACCATTGACAGTTTTCATAGGGACTAAGATAGTAAATATAATTAAACAGACATCAAAACTATCTGCATGGCTAGATACCACCAGAGGTAAGGAAAATGTTTTGGAATTTGGGTGAACCAGCCCTTTAACGTTAACTAAGCTGAATACTACATTTTCACGAGTTCATAATTAGAACCGAACTGAAATTGGATTTGTGAGGCAGAGATTTGAGAGTTTAAAATATCAGATTACAATATATTAGCTTATAATTATTTTGCAAAGAAATTGTTGGATATTTTGAGTCATACCCTTATTTGCTTTATAGCTGAGAGTTAGATAAGAAGATTGATACCACTCTTTGAAGCAGGGGGAAACAGCTAGCCTGGCTTAAATTTGTTTAATCTGTACACAAACATAAATGTACAAACAAAAAGCTGTGTTTTTTTACGGAATGGTGCTGGAATAATTTCTTGGCTAACACTGGCTTCCAGTCTCTATGCTAATCTACTGTAAGCTAATCACCTCCTGGTTTTAGCTCCACAGTTAACACAGAAATATGGTATACATCTTCTCATCTAACTCTTGGCAAGAAAGGGGAATAACCTTTTACACACACACACACACACACACACACTGCAATGCAATTTGTTACTTATTGGCCAACATAAATGCAACCACATTATATCTGTAATAATAAACATGACTAAAAGTCTACAGTTAGCAGCTCTGTGAGGTTGTACTCAGCTAAATGCCAAATATTAACATGATGATAAGTAGGTGTGATGTTTACCTTATGCACTATCATAGTTTAGTGTGTTAGCATGTTAACATTGGCTAATTAGCGCTAAATACAAAGTACAGCTGAGACTGATGGGATTGTCATCAGTTTTGCAGGTATTTGGTCATAAACCAAAGTACAGAACAAATTTATTTTTTGATGTGATTGTGGCGTTAGAGGAAAAGTCAGGGGATCACCATCGGAATTCATCCTCCATGAATGTCTGTACATAATTTTAATGGCCGTCAGTCTGGACCAAAGTGGGGCACTGACTGACTGGCTCCCTAGAGCCATGCCGCTAGCATGGCTAAAAATGGCAAGTAATGTTGGCCATGCTGATGTACTTGGGCTCTTATAATATAATGACGATTCACTATAAAAGTCTAGCCAAATGTTTAAAAAATATTTAGATTAGATAAGTAGTTTATGGCTAATTATGCCTTTTGCTATGGCCAAGTTATATTTAAAAACTTGCCATTTGTCCAAGACTTGTTGGCTTGTTGATGTGGACTGCCTTTGAACAAAAACTGTAAGGGTTTTCAATGTTGCTGCAGGTCATTTCATTAACATCTAGATCCAACATAACAAGTGCCAAAATTTCTTCTTCAAATCATCAGCTTTTCTCTCCTCTCTGTAGATCAGTATTTTTTTCTATTTTTTCTTTCCCATTCATTCCCATTCTACTGCCTTTGTTTCCTCCTCTAAGGTATGAACTTTCTGCTTTTGGAAAAGGCTACATCTAAAGTTTTATGGAGAAACAGACACCCCCTTTATTTTTTTGTATTTTCTAATGTGTCTTTTATTTTGGGTACATCCACACCACCAGAGGGTGCTCTAAGCACTACTGTGGGAACTAGAGGGACGAAGGTGCCACTTCAGAATTAAACAAGCTGTGGCAAGACCAACACGTCTCCTCCTCGTCTCTCCACAAGTATGACTAAAAAGTTATTTTATTGTTTATTAACTCAAACTTGGTCCAAACACACTTAAAATTTCTGTGTAAAGGTTTTGTACAAACTGTAAATGTGTCAGAGTTTAGTTTAAAGTAAAATGTCTTTCTTTTTGTTACTGTTTCATGTCATCTTGTTTTCACCACAAGTCCGCCATGTTCGGTGTAGCTATAATGTGTTTAAAGCCTTTATTTAAGCAATCCAATTTGCTCAAGTGCTTAGTAGAGCAAATTGAGTTTTAACTGTAAATGTTACGAAATTTCAAGTTTAAGGCAGCCGCCATGCCAACTGTTCAGACTGTAGGGAGACAGTTTTGCCGCTATTCGGAGGTGCTTTTTCTTTTATGTTGCCGACCTGCTTGTGTGTGTATGTGGTAAAGATGTGAAAGAGAAATGTTAGTTATTTGCACTTTATGGTTTATTTTGTGGTGTATTATTGTTTTTTTTATTATTATTTTAGTGTTTATTACCAAATCTGTGTTAATTTATTTACTGTCCTATATCTTTTTATCAATTGATTTTTGTAAGAATGAGATAACTGAATGATTGTCAGAATTAAACAAGCTGTGGCAAGACTAACATGTCTCCTCCTTGTCTCTCCACAGCTACACCACACCTTTAGGCTACACAGTCTAACCCTAGCTGTGTGCCACTTGCTACCGCCCAGCTTCCCCTAGGGCTGGCGCCGGTAACAGAAGCACTCCAATCTATTCTCTCCTTGTATCTGACCCAAAAGAGAACAAAAACCTTTATTATTCTCAGGATTTTTTAACCCTTGCTACTGTTACATTCTTCTGTAGCCACAAGTTTTAATTTTTAAATTTTATTTCTTCCTGTTTTCCGTAAAGTTGAGCTGATGAGCTTGAGATCCCTCATATTGATCTTGGATGGATAATGAAAAAGGCCACTGTGTGTTGGTCAATTGGCCAGCCTTGTCTCTATTGGCAGTGGTCCTCTCTGATTACAGTCTAGGGACTGGAAATGTAATCCACTTTTGGTGCCACTTGTCAGCAGGAGCAGTCGAGACAGGAATGTAATGTGTAATTTAAAGTCCTTGTAATACTTGATGCTTGTAACATTTCATTCAATGAAAGACGGGATTGGATCTCTATATACAAATTAGGTAGGCAGAGCTGGCAGACTTGTCAACAAACATGGTTCATCCCAGGTCATGGGAAGCGATGCTACGTGTGGGCTTTACCTACTGTATTTTTCCTTTGCTGAGGAAAAGGTTGCATTTAGGTTTCTGAGGTTGCTTGAGACAGCAGGAGAGAGGTGAACTTTAACTTGTTGGGTGGATTTTTCTCCCAACAAGAATTTGGCCAAACTGTACAGATTGCATTTATATCTGGCTGAGATCCTATCACAATACAAGCCAGACAAAATCTAGAGGTGATCCATTAGTATTTCACTAGAAATCTGCTCGAGCGATGGCAAAAAACTGAACAAATCTTTTCATATACAGTGGTGTGCAAAAGTGTTTGCCCCCTTCCTGATTTCTTATTTTTTTGCATGTTTGTCACACTTGTTTCAGATCAAACAAATTTAAATATTAGTCAAAGATAACACAAGTAAACACAAAATGCAGTTTTTAAATGAAGGTTGTTATTAAGGGAAAACAAAATCCAAACCTACATGGCCCTGTGTGAAATAGTGATTGCCCCCTAAACCTAATAACTGGTTGGGCCACCCTTAGCAGCAACAACTGCAATCATGCGTTTGCGAAAACTTGCAATGAGTCTTTTACAGCGCTGTGGAGGAATTTTGGCCCACTCATCTTTGCAGAATTGTTGTAATTCAGCCATATTAGAGGGGTTTCGAGCATGAACTGCCTTTTCAAGGTCATGCCACAGCATCTCAATAGGATTCAGGTCTTCATTTTGTTCTACCACTGTAAATAAAATTGAATTGAGTTGAATTCCTTAACTGATCACCCCACGCACTGCGTTTTGTTATCCTCATCAACACCACAATGCTGATAACGTGTTGTATTGTGCCAGGAAGTCAGGGACATTCTGATTTTTCAGTCCTAAGTGTTTGATAGTGGCAGACTGATCATTTTGCCTTCCATCATCATCTTCACATCATGCTGTGGTGAATTTTTACTATTAATATTTTATTTTGGTGAATTTACTACAGATTAATTTTAGCCTCTGTTGTGGAGTGATTATTATCTATATTTACTGCATGCACATTAAACACACACATTCAATAAATACTGCTGCAGCATCAAAAGTTTCCATACTTATGAGACTGTGAACCACCTCAGAATGTTACATCACAAAGGCTTGCTGTTCTTCTGGCCAACATAGTTTCTCTCTATCAGCTCTATTTTGGAATGTTTAATTAACAGGGCATTTGTGAGTTCAGGCACTAACGTTGGTATTTATTTCTCAATTTCTGAACACAAAGCTTCAGCATGCTTTTGACTTTTACCTGTGTCCATGGTGTCCTGGATAGAGGACTGGACTATTTTCCTCCTAGATCAAATATTACCAGTGTAAAACTGCACTCGGAAAACAAAGAAAGGAAGGAGTAGGTCAATTAAATGTACTCTGAATAAACGTTACTGCGTTACAGTTTTTAAAGAGAAGCGCCTATTGACTTTGATAATGTATGATATCCAAAAAAAAAAAAAAACAACTTTAGGCTATGAAATAAAGTCCATCAAAATATTTACATTTACCCTGGTGAAACAACCTTGCATCTCAGTAATAACAAACTCATTTTCTATAGATTAACATTTGCTGCCAATACATACAACTGTTCATCATCTATACAAATGCCTTTCTCAATAAAGCCTTACTACAATTAAACAGAAAACAGTACAAAACTTAGATCTGTTATAGATTGGCACAATATAAAATAACAACACAAACGAAGGAAAAAGAACGCAACACTACAGTTCTTAAGAACACATTTGTTGTTTACTTTGCACATTGAGGCACGACAAAATACTCTCCTATTTTGCAATAATATCAGCGAGAGTAGAATACCTGATTGAATTGGATTTTTTTTTTACTTTCTGTCTCTCCCTAAGTATTTCCCTTACTCTTAAGTTATTCTGCTTTTGAGTCTTAGAACTGTTGGATCCCAATATAGAAGCCTTCTTTTACTTACAAATAAGAGATGAAAGATGAAAACATGAAACAGATGCAATTGAGGCACTCTCCTATAGTCCTGAAAATGGCTAGATTAAAAGCAGCATCAATGACAAAAGACAACAAAACTCATATATTCAATGCAACTCGAGGCTTTTGGAGTTTTAATTTTGGAAATCTGGGATGTGGATCCTATACCCCTATGGCTTACTATGGGGTCCTCACCTTTACTCTCTTAACCACACCTTCTTTTTGTCCCCCAGTCATTCTGTTTTTTCACTGGGTTTTGTGCTTGCGCACTAGAAGTGTGGAAGGTATTCCCTCTAAGCTCAGTACTGTTGGTACCTAAATAGCCAGCAAAGTAATTATACAGCCATCTACAAAACTGGTATGTTCATTTTCAGTACAGTTTTCATTCTTTTTTCTATTTTCTGCTCATAGAATTTTCTGGCATTCACCGAGAGATTTGTATGATCCGAGCAACGCTCTCAGAGAGATCAGCCAGGACTTTCGTCCCCCGAAAAATACCAGGCACACCAGAGCTTCAGCTCCCCTGGCGTTATGAAGGCCTTGTTAGGTTAAACGATCTAAGGAACCCAAAAGCAGGACCCAGCGAGAGCGAGAACTGGATGTTAGTTTGGACAGCCTTTATTAGAAATACTACAAAATATCATTAGTAGATGAATGCTCCTCCAGAGCAGGCGAGGCAGATGTAGTACACTGGAGCCGGTGGGAGAACTTTCCAATGCAGCCCGTGGGAGACCGGCAGGGCTCAGGGGGCGAAGGCGGTGAAGAGAGTGGTCTGGAGATGGCTCGGGTAGCCATTGGGTAATTTCAAACATGGTCCCCGCAGGGCCATTAGCAGTCAGTGGTTAATCCTGTCCCGTCTTCTACTTCCTCTAAGAGGGCTTTGATTGTCTTAAATGTAAACACTAGTCTTGGTTTGGTATCTGGTCAAAGCGGTCTAATGGTCTCACAACTAATTTACATCTGTGGGAAGGAAGTAGAGTCCTTGATTTGTGTGTGTGTGTGTGTATGTGTGTGTGTGTGGGGGGGGGGTCTCTGCATTCTGCTTAGAGATATCCAACATATCAGCTACACATGGTGGGAGAGAGACCATGGCCAGGTCCTAACAGTTAAGTGAGATAGACTTTAGCTGAGCTCTCCGTTCACCACAACACAAGACAAAAGAGCAGCAAAGCAACAAGCTGCTGTTTCCTTCTGTGACCTCCAGCTTGAATATGTGTTTTTCCTGCCTTTTAATGGCTCACAGCAGGTCCAGACAACATGATTGAAGCAGCCAGTAATAGCTACTTATTAAGTAAGCCGTTATGTTATTTTTTTAACATAACATTAAGTTTTAAATAGTCTTTAAGAGTTTACCAAAAACCTCCCACATTGATTTTTCATATCTCATTTAACCAGTGATGTTTTTGTTGAGCTGACAACATAAGGCTTTTAAACAAATATTTCCTCACATACAGCCATGAATGCATGCTTGCCAACCAACCAAAAATGTTTTTTCTTCAACCAGTATTTTAAGTAGCAGAAAACACTTTTTTCACACTCTGTGCTTTCCAAATCTTACTTAGCGGCACTTTGTGCTAAACACACAAACTGAGGCATGGCTCATTTACATCTGTTGTATTAATATTGCACATTTTGTCCTTTTTTATCTTGATTGCACCTTGTTCTTGTTGTCTTTTGCACAGCTTTGTGATGCTTGTCACTGTACATTTCACTGTACATCCTGTGGTATGCATGTGATTAAATAAAAATTCTTGAGCAGCATTTGTCATGTTAAGGGAAATATAAATACATGTATGTCAGTAAGATACTTAGTTAATGTAGACAGCCTTAGATTTTACAATTTCACAATATTTCCTAACAGAGGTGAAGTGAGGGTGTGAATTGGTGAAACAGTTGTTTTGGGAAAACTTTCATTTGGCAGAAATGGTAATATTTTTCAATGGTTGATGCAGCACAATAAAAGAAAAGTCATTGCAAAGTTAGAACTTTGCTCATTTGCAGACTTGCTAATTATCTGTTCCCCTGTTGGAGCGCACTAATAGCACATATACTGCAGAAACTACTACATGTTGCTGTGTTCATTAGCAAATTATATGTTGGGCAGTTTTTATTGAGTTAGTATATGAGAGTATTTGACCTTGCAGTAAATAATGTGCTATGCTATTTTATGAATAGATTCATCTGGGGAAGAAGAAGAAGAAGATGATTTTGTTGCAGTATTCAATAATTGCACTTACATGAACAGAGGTTCAAAGTGCAATCAGTATAATCGCTCAAGTTGATTTTGTCCATGTGTTTGTTAGCAATTACAATGAGATGGCTCATATCCAAACACAATCCCCCTCTCCCTGTTGGAGACAATATTTAACATGCCCGCTTGAGTGCACTGAAATAGCTGGCTCTGGATCCTTGAGTCTCGCCACTGGCTTAAGATCAAATCGCACCTGAGCTTTCATTCTCATGTCTCCCCTACTCTGTTTCACAAACTACTTCCCACTGTGTAAATCAATTGAACAGAATAAAAATAACGAGTTGTGTACTGCCCACTGTCCTTAAAAACAAGAAACACATTATTGCCTCTGCCATAATCACCCTCTTCAGAAACTTGTATCATGTCACCCCCATGCTAATATCCTGGTTCCAGAGTTCTCAATCACTACCCACATCTCCAATGATTTAAAACAGTTTGGAGAAACAACTGTGCCAATCAGAGCATTGTAACTGAGATTTACGCTGGGGACATTGAAGGCATGGGGGCAGTGAAGTAGCATTGTAGCATAGTACATCATTACATCAAAGCTGTATCAGCTGTATGTGTTCATAAGTACAATGTTGGGCCTCGCCCAGCCTCACCACGTGTGAGGGACAAAAGACAGTCCTACACTAAGAGATTTGACCAATAAACAAAGAACAGGCAGTATAAAGTGACACAGACCGACACAGTGTGTGTGTGATAGGCACAGCTATTACGCTTTGCCACAGCATTTGAGATTCCTTGTGCCTTACTCTGTGTGCTTTACTCTCTCTCCACTAACCCACACACCTTTGCACGTACATTTACACGCTCACAGTCATCTCAAACAGCCCAAATAAGCTGCACGTTATCTTGAGGACAAATAGAGCCTGTCCTCCCTTTTTGGCTCTGTCCCTTGGTTTGAGATTCGCAGGTCTGCCCACCATTTGGGCTCTGTGCATGACGACCACCCACGTGGTCATGTTGTCTTCCTCGCACACCCTCTATATCATCCCACACCCACACACACCTTACAGTATATGCTTGCTGACTGTCGTATGCTTATTGTGGTTAGACTAGACGATAGTGGTTGTTGGTTGAAGTTATTGAGTGTTAATCAGTGCTATGGTTAAATAAACGCTGTTGTATCTTTAAAAGAGCAGTTGCCTATTGGTTATTGTGTGTACATGTTGTGATAATAGCTGGTTACAACGGTGCTCAGATCTCATCCTTCACTGTCCCCCTTTTAAATGTAAGATAGTACCTTGAATATTAACATTTTTGGGTGGAGAGAAACATTTGAGACTGTTTTTCATGTTTGGTTATTAGTCCCTGATCCCAGAGTGGTGCCCCGTAATTATTAATCCATATGAATAAATTTGATAATATAAGTAATTGTATTAATATTAATACATATATTTGATATTTCTGCTAATAACCAAACCTGCCCTACCTGAATCCCAACTTACAACATACCAAACCTAACCATACCCAGTTGTGAGGAGGGTGGGGTTAGAGTTTCAATGTTCTAGTGTAGAGTTATTCTTTAACTGGAGGCTGATGTGCTGTACATAACCAGAAGTAGCTCATTCATTTCTGTTAGAAACCAGACTAGAGGGTGTCATTCAGGCCATTTAGTATCTATCTATCTATCTATCTATCTATCTATCTATCTATCTATCTATCTATCTATCTATCTATCTATCTATACACACAATAAATAGTGCACAACAGACGAAATTCCATGCACCTCCATCGTATTGGGGTGGTGGCACCACTGGAGTTATATGTTTGTTTTGTTTTTTGAGTTTGGGTGAAAAGACTTTAAACTACAGCTACAGATTCAAACAACATACTCAGAGGAACTTAATTTTTTTTACAGGACTACATTTTTGCTGTTGCCTTCATTCTTCCTTACTCTAACCTCTTTTGATCTGCATCCATTTCTTTTTTTCTGTTTCCATTCCTCCTAATACTCTCACAGACACTCCTTGCCAGCAGTGTCTATCACGTTGTCACTGTTTACTTTGCTCTTGGAGCTACCATATTGCTTCGGCTATTTACTCCTCTGGATGAGCTCAGTTTGGATAGGCGGACCTGAAGCAGCAGCCTTTCGTTCTGAGCTATTTAACCTGCAGCACCCCAGCATGTCGTCTTGTTTTGCTTCAACCCAACCTTTGTCTGTATCTGCTTGTATGGCTCTCACTCAGCTCACACAGACACCTCAAAGACTCCACAAAGGAGAAAATACCAATTGTCAGCAAATATCAATTTTCTTTCCCCATTCTGCACGAATTTTAAACCAGAATAATTGACTGTGGTTTATGGGTGTCTGAGCACAGAAGTGGAACAGAGCTGTGGAGAATATGTTGGCTGAAACTATAACAATAAGACCCAGACTGCAAGAAAAAGAAGAGACTTCTCCTTTTTAACTGACGTCTGACTAGCACCATAACCTCAAGATATTACAACAATAGTTGGTGAAGAACATTAGCAGCAGATGGAAATGACTCATCTCAGACGTTGTTGGCTCCTGATAGACTAATTTCTGCTCTTTTATTATTTGCTCTTACCTTGTCTCCTTATTTAAGCATATGTTATAAAATGCAGATGCTGCTAATATTTTCATCCAATGTACTGTCACCATTGGATAGAAAGAAGCAATACATCCTGCTCTCTGAAAGGGTATGATCATGTTCACTTTCAGTTGGCCTGTTAGGTCAGACCTGACTGGGAGCACATGAATTACTAATACAGATGCACTCCACTAAAATGCAGTCTACTTCCAGCAGACTATTTATTTCTACTTTTGTCCTGGTGTATGCAAAGCGTTTGTCACTGATCTTTCAAGCTGTATGCCAGTGTTCACTCTTAGAAAAAAAGACAGACTCTTTCATCTCAAAAAGGCCTAGTTTTTCTTTGTAACTTTTGATGTTGTTTGATTAATTTTCATGTCCAGACTCATCACTTGTTTGACGTTGAGAGTGTGAGTGGGCAAATAAGGCACCAATGTTTAATAAAGTGCTGTCCCACTGTAAGCACTGCAGGCTTCAAAAGAAATAAGGCTCAGTTGAAAATTGAGATTGTGGAAGCAAATAAGTGGCATAGTCTTAATTTACCAACTCATCACACCACATAATCTACCCTTTCATTTGCATGTAACCACATTCCTGCATGACCTTATGTACAATACATTTGAAAAAGTGGTCCACAACTATGTTGTGACCACTGGCACTCCACAGATAAATTAATTCATTTGTGAGACTTTAATTGAACTTTTTATTATGAGACCATGCTCTTTTGTTCTGTAAACAAAGGAAAGCCATAGAACTCAGCTTCCCACAATCCTCTAGACTTCACACCTACTGTAGGTATGAACTCGCCCCATGGACCCAAATTCCAGCTACCATTGGTCAGTCTGACCTGTGACCTGTGATGTCGCCCAGTCAATAAAAGGATCAGCGGCCATTATTCTTTCTCTCTTCTCTCTTCTCACTCTTCTAAGCAGCAGAGCTACTGCTGCCTCCCTCTCTCTGATCTGAAGCAGTGCCATGAGGGCCTGCGTAAGATTTCTGCAATGATTCCGTTTATCCTACACAGTTCACACATACACTCCAATTTGACTTTTAACATAGCCACACTCTTTATCAAACATGTCTCTCGTGCACGAGCATGAACCCACGTGGTCAAAAACAAAGGAATATGTGCAGCAGGAGCTTTAAAGTTACTCTCTGCTGGGTGTGGTTGTCAGGGCCAAACTAGAGGTGTATGTGTGTGGTCTGTTTAGGATAACGTTGCCAAGTTAAAAGGAGTTAGTTAGCATGCAAAGACTCTGTCTGTGTGGAGCATAGGCTAACATTAACTTAGCGTGTGGCTACCAAATTATCAGATTAACAGATAAACACGTCACAACAACAAAACCTCAGAAAAACACATCAGTAATGTCACATGTACAAAAGTTAAACAGTCCTTTGCTTAGGTATATACACTGTAACTTTATGCTATGCCTAATTGTTACGTTACCCATCCGTGGGAGGGAAAGAGAGGTGGCTTTGGTGTTGCCGTTAGCTGGTGGTCATTCTGTTGTAGACGAGTCAAGCTGGGAAGAATTGTGGTTCCACTGAGGAAGCGTCTTTTGCTGTGCAGTGTTGGCTTATTGAGACTTCTGTTCTGCTGCGTGTTTCTGCTCCGAGGAGGGCCAAAAGAGAATACAGTCTCCTAACAAAAGTTCAGTTATCACCCAAATGAATGAATTAATCTGTGGAGTCCCAACAAGAGTGAATAATTTGCCAACCTCTTCTATGTAGAACTCCAAATCCTTCAACCTACTAGCTGTTAATGGGAATTTTGGTGGTAGTAATATAATTATTAATCAGAGTTCCAAATGGATAGTTTAGTGTATTTTATGAGACTGAATCAATTAATTAGCTATTCTTAGCCCTTGTTTGAGGGTGGTGCCCCTGAGGACTTTATTAATTAAAGTTATTATTTATGATTATCTTTGATCATTTTGACAGCCAAACGTAATTGATTGCACCTACACAATTTGGTGCCCCTTTAACCATTGTAAATCCCAACAACTGCAATAACAAGTCCAATGTTACAGATTTAGAATTTTCACTGGTTAGGCTAGTAGTAGCTACTCGTAGCCAATAAATTGTATTTAAAGGAGGAGCTGTGTTTTAAACAGTCAAAATGAAATTGAGATTAATATTAAAGGGAACCTTTAAGCATTTAGGAAGAGGATTTTAAACAGTTCTTGGTGAGAAGTGAGAAACATGAGGGGTCAAATGAGAAATTATTCTGATTGGAGTTAGACAGGACACGCATAATTACGTCACTTAAGCTGACTCGACTTGAAATGAGCACACACAGCAAACTCTGACTGGTTGTGTTTTTGTGGCATTAGGTTTTGACACTTTCAAGAGACTTGTTACATATTTTTTTTCCTCTTCCTTTCAGCCTTCCTACATTTTCTTTTAAAGACTCTAGTGGAGTCATTAAGCCAGTTTTAGGAATCACTCACTTTTCTTTAAGAGGTGCAATGGGATCTAAAATATTAAGACAATGTTAAAAGTCAAAAGTAGGTCCTCGGTGAAGAGATAGGGGGGTAGCCAGGCACTAGCAAGCAGCTGAAATAGGTTGGTAGAAAACCCATATTGAAATGGTTCCTGTGCTGAACTTTTGGTAGGTTGGATCATTTAATGATATTTAATCAATGAAAGTTTACTGACTTTTATGTGACGGGACTTGAGCTTTGGTTCTGCTGTAACAAAGGAAACTTCTTTCAAGCCCCCAGTGCACACATAGTCACCTTGTGTGTAACATTTACAATTCTAAAACTTGTCAAAAATGAAAAGGAAGAATGTGTCTGACTCTAAGGAACTGAATAAAAACATCTGGATAAAAAATATCAACCCAGAATGTGAGTGGAATACCTTGACACGAGCTGAGGAACATACTTTATGCTCCGAGACCACATTATGTCCCATCCATGTTTATCCATGGGGAACGGTCTGGTACACTCAGCTGACACTTCAGAGATGGCAGTGTGTGAGTGTGCATGTATGTGTGTACACAAAAGGGAAACAATGGGTCTCATGTTGACACATTAAAAAATATTCGTGGCAACTCAAATTATTCAGGAGATGCGCAGTGTTCAAGGCATTTCAAGAACATACATCTACACATACACAAACAGCAAAATATCCAGACACACATACAAAACTACATATATAAAATCGCCTGTCAAATTTCACACTTTTCTCTTGTCTGTCTGTGGTCCCAGCAGGGACTTGTGATCCAGTGGACATGGTTGTGGGGTTTTGTTTGTGAGGCTGTATTTTTGCATCTTATGAAATCCATTTGCCCTGCCTAAGGCCCAAAGTCACTGGGATAGGCTCCAGTCACCCGTGACCCCTAACGGGACCAAGCGGTAGAAAATGGATGGATGGATGGATGAAATCCATTTGGGTTTTTGACTTCTGTCTTTGAGTGTTTTATGCATTATTCATGATAATTTACCCAACTTCTCCTCTTAAAACTGTACTCAGATACAGCTATTTGCAATAGCAGATATGTTTTGTAGGAAGCATAATGCTGTTGGGCTTACATTTTTATCAATATAACAAGGAAACATGTATATTGAAAATACTGCAAATGTTCAGTAGCAGGTAGACAGGTAACAGACAGGCAGGTAGGCAGACAAGTACAACTTTTTTCCAAGTTGTCAGTATCACCCTAAAATACAAGAGTAACCACCAAAGCTAATATAAATAAATTATGTTTTCTTTTTAAACTGTGTGAGTGGTTTTGTTTTAATATGTTGCAGGCTCATGTATTGTGCATGTTTACATTGAGGCTGTAACAGGCTATAATAATATTGGGCTTGTTTTGGGCTTCTTTTTGAAGCTGCGGTTGCTTATTTGTGTCGCAAGAGTTGGCAACACTGACCTGTACCTATGCTTAGGTGTGAAATTGTCCAATATGAACGTAATTCATTAATTCTTTGGACAGGCAACCAAGCAACAACAAAACATAAATGAGGACATCTTTGACATGAGTCATTTGGCCTGGACATTTTGTGGAATTTTGCTAGAGCTTGCCGCTTGAGGTAAGCCCCAAACAACATACAGCCAGCCAGCCTGCCTTCTGTCTTTTTTATTTTGTTGTCTGTACTTTCATTCTCACACACATATACATGGGCACTTTGTTAGGGTGTAAGCATTGCCTAGACATTAAAGAGCAACTTAACTGCTGCTGAAAATCTTGTTTTCACTGACCTCCAGTGGTTTAACTTTTATCTTGCTGCAGTGATGTAGAAGTGTACTCCAAGGTATGTGACATCATTGTTGTCTACTACACCCATCAGTGATGCTGGCTGTAGTCAGAAGTAAAACACATTTGAAACTTTCAACCAGAAAGGACAAAGAAACACTGCTTTTCTTTATGGTATCAAGTTACTCTTTAGTTAAGAACCAACTGCCTGTCACTCTCGTAATACGCCCAATAACCACATTGACCTCCACACTCTGACGTCTTTGCAATGTTTTGCACACTTGCGTGTCTTTTCATTTTGTTTATCGTCTGCTTGACTAATTCATCTCTGGAAAGCTGACGCTGCCCTGGACTGGAAAAAAACATTGCCAGTCAACATAATCCAGACAGAAATTTTGTTTGGCAAAACAAATTAGAATTATTATAAATCAATATTAATATCATAATACAGTATAGAAATCGATTTTAGGGAATAGAAAACCCAAAAAACATTCAAATATTGATGGACATCATTACGTGTCAGAGAGTGCATGTCACCCTGAAAAAATGGTTTGTGAACATTTCACAATAAAGTCTATTTTCAAAGCAGTACGATGTTGGATTTCATAAATAATGCTACAGTATGAATCATGTTTCCAAAAAAAAACTATATTTTATTTAGATTTCCCAATATATACAGTCTACATGATATACATTTCCTGCATCAATAAAAGAAAGACCCACAATCCTAACAACAAAGCAAAGCAAGACAGGAAAACAAAACATAACAAAACTTACGACAGCACACATTTACCCCACATATAAAACAAACAAGCTCAACTCAGTGTCATCATATCTGATCAACTTAAATAAAGTATGTGAAATATAAATGAACATAAACACACATCATATATACGTTTTTGAATACATGTAATCTCTGTTGAGTAACCAATGTTCTAAATCAAACCATGTTGTGATTTTTTTCTTATGAATTTATGAATCAATTAATCTGTAAATCTATATTTACTCTGTCATATTTATTAACGTTATCTCTTGCACAGTAAATTATGTATATTATTTTATATTGGATTAAATGCAAATTCCCATTGTCCATAATATCCCTAAAATTACCTCCACCTTAAATTGTTATCAGTCCTTCTTAAATCTTGGTTCCAAAAATGTATTCTAGATTGCAAGAAACTGTCTACAGAATATGATTTCTGCAAGATTCTGTAAATGTATCTGCTAATTTATTATCAGTGTCTGAATCAAATATATATTCCTCTAAATTGCTGTGCTGTCCAATTGAATGTATATCAAAAGTTTGGATTATACTTTTGTGTTGCATAAACCTAAAAAAAACTTAATTGGTGTAACATTTCTAGACTCATTCCTTTGTCTACTCTTTTTTCTACTTTTCTTTTATAAGTGTAAGACTACAGACCACGTCATCTGGGGGAGAAAAGACAACATGCCACAGGTGTCAAGATTTTGGAATATAGATGTTTGCTGCAGTAGGTATGTTTGGGAACAGGGACCCAAGGACAACACAAGCACAATGTGCTGGGATATAGTGTGTTGATTAATTTGTGAAGAGGCCTTTGATGTCACAACAAGTGTGTGTGTGTGTGTGTGTGTGTGTGTGTGTGTGTGTGTGTGTGCACGCATGTGTGTGTGCTCCAGGTGCGGAACTGCATTTCCAACACTCCAGAAATGTTACGTCTGAAAAGAGCTCTGTCAGGGAGATATAAAGAAAGTGATGGGAAATACTCTTTTGAATAATTTCAGTACTAAAATGCTGAGTGCCATATATATATTGTTGCATTTGTTCGAGTTAAAACATCTGTACAAGGCTCAGTGGATGAATGGTTCATCTGAAGTGCAGAGAAAATAATGTTTTATGGCTGAATTCAGTGTTTCAGAAAATAACTCCAGCTGCATCATGGCATCTTCAAGGTCTGACCCTGTAACTAGAATTCAAAGTTAAGAAATACTACAGAGACAACTTGAGATTGACGAGGTACAACACAAATGCTACGGCAAGGGGGAGCCAGGACTACAGGTCAGAGGGGAGCATCCAGCAGCTCCCCAACCAGAGACTGGGGCTTCGTACCCAAGGGAGGTTTATGACAGGCTATTTTTTAAACTTGATAAAAACTCTGAGAATTCAGATAAAAATTCAGAATAAAGACCAGAAGTGTGGTACACTATAACAAATAGAATTGGCTGTTGTGTTTTCCAGGTTGCGTGTGAAAGACTAAGAACAAGGCTTTCAAATGAGTTATAATTTAGTTTAGGTTTAGGGTTGATTAATAGGCTTGAGTCGAAGATGGCTGCAACTCCACCTCCTCGGCCAGTACCTTGAGGAATGTGAGTATTAATATGACTGGGAGGAGTGGATTCATTTAGGCTAGCATATTCTTCATGACCCAGCCAGGTTTCAGTAAGACAAAATAAGTCAATATGATAGTCTGATATTAAATCATTCACTAGTACAGCTGTAGATGACAGATTTCTGATATTTAAGAGCACACATTTAATTCTCCTATTTTGGTGTGCTATTTCAGTGTTTTTGTTTAGGTTTTTATGTATAACTCATCTTCTGTTAACTTTAGATTTTATTAATTTAAGTGGTCGGGGGGAGACGTCTTCACTAAGGAGTTTTGGGTGGGTAACTGCTCTGGAAGCGCAGAGAAGCATGTAGGACTGCAACTCTGCCTCCTGGTCTCAAATCTGAGTTGTGATGGTTTAGGTCCACTAATAAACTTGGTCAGATTTCTGGATATGAGAGCTACTCCATCCAAAGTGGGATGAATGCCGTCTCTCATAATGGATGCCACCTCGACAGCCAGCGGCGGAATGAAGACATGCGGCCAAACATGTCATCACTGGTCAGGTTTGGCAGGGGCCCAGAGAAAACTACGTAGTCCGACATAGTCTTTGCATATGTACACACTGACACAACATTAACTTTAGTGACCTCTGATGGGCGTAATCGGGAGTTGTTACCGCCGATGTGAATAACAATCTTACTTTATTTACACTTATCCTAAGCCAGCAGTTTTAAATAGGATTCACCGTCGCCCTCTCTGGTCCCAGGAACACATTTGACTATGGTTGCTGGTGGCACTAACTTCACGTTTCTCAAAATGGAGCTGCCAATAATCAGAGTTGGTTTCTCAGTGGGTGTGTCGCTGAGTGGGGAGAACTTGTTAGAAACGTGAACAGGTTGGTGGTGAACTGTGGGCTTCTGGTTAGGGCAGTGCTTCCTTCGGACAATCACTCAGCCTCCCTGGTTTCCCGGCTGCTCAGGAGCTGCCGGGGGATGGCTAACTGGAGCTAACTCTGGTTGGTCCGCACCGGCTACTGGGAACTGGCTAACTAAAGCAGCTAATGATTGAGTTCTCATGGTGCAGAACCGCATTTCCAATTCACTAAGCCTCGCCTCCAACGCTACAAATATACTACATTTATGACATGTACCATTATCACTAAAGGAGGCAGAAGAATAGCTAAACATTTGACACACTGAACAGGAGAGAGCAGGAGAATGAGAGGGAGAGAGAGAAGCTATTGCTAGCTGCTAAGCTAAAGAATGGTAGCTAGCAAAAATGAATAGCGCGTAAACAGTGGGATTAGCGAGAAAGTCATTAAAAGAAGGAGAGAGCTATGAGTGCTTGAGCAGAACTAGGGTATGTATAGCAGATAGTTATTCACTATAATGAAGAATCAAACAGAATTAACTGTGATGAGCTAGAGCAGCAAAAAAAACGTACTAGTAACACACAAACAAAAGGTGACCATAAATGAGACAATACGCTTACTGCAGCACATCAGCAGAAGAGGCTGTTGTTTCTGATAAGGTGTTGGAAAAGGTTGGAATGTTTCTGAGGGGTATTCCAGGGGGGTATTCCAGAAAGGGTGGTGAAGTAGGAGCCTAACCTTGAACTCTGAGTTGTCTAAGCCTGAGGTAGGAAACTCCAGAACAGCTGATCAGGATTAGTTCTATCAACTGTGGGTATGTTTACTCTGAGTTAAACTCATGTCCACACATGAATGAAAAAAGCCATGTCACTGGAGCTTTGATACTATGATTCACCATAGCAACAGGTCAATAAAAGGCAGAGCCTCCATTTTAATCCAGTGGACATAGAGATATTAATGCATGTGTATTCGGACAGCGAGTCAGAGCAGGTAAAAGTGTCAATAAGTTAACACAATTCTATGTTGGTGGAACCCAACTGTATAGGCGGCAGCCTACATTACATGTTAAATATTTGTTCAGACAGGAACAAATCACAGGGGCCAGTAACTGAATCTGATCCAGTAATAATTGGTTTGCACTTGAAAAGGCATCAATTTTAAATTGTAGACATCTATTTAGATGTTGGGTCAACAGCATTCAGTGCCTTTATTTCAGCTAGTTCAACAAATGTATAAAATTTAAACACAGGCTGTAAGTGTGATCTGCATGAATGTGTATCATTTATGACTAGTAGACTAGAGTAGATTGGAAAAATAATTAGCATATTTCATGATTTTGTATCAAAACCGCCATCTAGTGGCCAATTGGTGCCAACTTTTGCACAGAGCCTCAGTGGGGCATGGGAAAGTACTGACCCATGTTTTGTGTTGACATATGTGGGGTATGACATCACTTCCTCTTTTGACTGCAACCTACAGGAAATTGTTCCTTTTTAACTTGCACATATTTTGGATTATCAAAATTCTTTTAATAACTTTAGATCATGAGGGTCCATAAATTCTATGTGCAGAATCGTGCAGATCAGACACACCGCCTAGGAGGAGTTCGAAAAAGTAGGTTTAGCATATATCATGATTTTGCGAAAGGAAATTATAAGCAGAAATGTATCATGAGATGCAGCTAAATTCAGAGACTGTGTGGATTAAAGGTTTTTGAGTATACGATGTACTATGTGGGAGTTACTGGCCAAAATGCACTTACCTTGATTGTAGCGCAACCTGCAGCTGGACATGTCATTTTTGGTGTCTGAGGTGTGTGCACCATTCTATACCTCCCTGTTAATTTCACTTGCATAACTTTTATGGTGTATACTGCAGTACCACTTTTACCAATGGAAAATCTGAGCGAGTACAATAGGGTTCCAAGCACCACAGGTACTGGGATCCACACAGTTTTGCATGCATGGCCCCCAGCCCCCTCGGGCTTGGACCCCTAATTATACATAAACCCATATATACAGTAGTTAATCATGTAGGACACACACAGTGGTATGATGTAAAAGGCTTGAGAGCAGAGTGGAGAGTACAGAGAAGGCAGAAAGAACACTTTATTGGCCTTGGGTGTTGAGTAGGGTTGCTGTGGTTGAAGGCTTGTGGCAAGTTGGGAGAAGCTAAAAGTTTACTCAGAGAGGACTATCTGTAAGAAAAACTGCAGGACTGTCAGTACTTGGTCAGTTTGACTTGGTGCCTGCCTGTTGCTGTACATGTACTGTACATGTATCAAACTACCCATTGGGCTTGTACGCAGACACCTTTAAACTTTCCTTACACTTTGTATAGCACTGTTAATGTGGATGACAGAGGACACTGACAATCGTCTCGTGTCTATGGTAATTACACTAATATCTTAAATGAATGGAATAAATTCCATACATATTGGACCTGTGAGTACAACATCCAGCAGATTCTTGTTTGCTTTTTCACTGTGTGTTCACTTACCACACAGAGAGACAGTGAAGTCACTGTAAGATAATCACTTGTCAATTGTACAGTACACCTCATGACTAATGTTACACATATTTACACTTTTGGATAATCTGATTTTGCTGAAACAGGCCCTGCCAGGATTCAAGGAGGACACTAATGGAAAGTTAAAAAGGCCATTTTATGCTCATTTCTCAGGTTCCTACTTTTATTTGTAGGTCATACTATAATAGGTTTACATGCTTTAATGTTCAAAAAACACACTTATTCTCATACTATACATTGCTGGAGTACCTCTATTCATCCTCCGTCTGAAACACTCCATTTTAGCTCCCTAAAAAGCCCTGTCAGCTCTGATTGGTCAGCTGGCCCACTCTGTTGTCAGTCGCTAGGCGGTTGCTAGGCAGGCATTATGTGAATGTGTCAGAATGTGTTACTTAGTGACATAGATGAGTAACGGAAGAAAAAGCTGAAATACAAACAAGGTGTTTTAGCCATGTCAGGAGCAGTGTTTTCTGTGCGAGACATTAACTCCCTAAGGCATGGACTTTGGGCTTTGTAACTTAGCAGACCTTTTACATACACAAAAAGCTATATAACACACTAAAGGGGAAAACCCATAAAGCATAATATGGCCTCTTTAAGTGACAACTGACCAATTTATGACCTTTTAAGGGCCAGTATCCCAGGCTTAGGATGATTCCTGGACTTCAACAAGAACTCATGAAACAAGAAAAAAAGGAACTGAGTTTGCAATACAAAATAAATACATGAATTGATATGATATGCTTTGTTAACAATATAGGTAGTATAAAACCTAGAGTCAACATGCTGATCTTGATTCAGGGTCAATAGAAACTGAACCAAAAGGAACAGTTTACACAGATCCGCCAGTCTATAAAAGATAAAGATGGGACGTCTGTTTTTTTTTTTTAATACAGTAGCTAATAAAACAGGAAATGTGAATATGCATTAACACAACAAATTAATTGAGCACAGCTTGCAATAAGACAAAATGTAAGTTGGAATGCCAAATCTCACATCCCCTCACTCAGAGTGCATGTGTAGCTGTGTATGTCAGTTCAGGGGGTGCCTGTCACCCCTCCTCTTTTCATCCCTCTCAGGGGACAGAGAGGAAATGCACATTCCTGTGATCCAATGAATACTGACATGTAATGACAATTGACATGTACTGATTTCATTTTACTATTTCATTTGCTGTGCTTATAGGTATACATAGGTACTTATGTAGTGTATTGTCATAATAATAGATGTGGTGCATGAATGCCATCTATGATCCTGTGTAATACTGTCTTATGTTTATTTATAAGATATGTGAGACTCCAGATCAAGCTACTCGACTACACTCAACAGGCAGACAATGGGTGTTCTGCGCCGACAGTAACAAGACTCCGGCAAGAAGATGGGAGGCATACTCTGTGTTTACGTCAATGATGCTTGGTTCTCAAACGTAGTCAAAGTTGATGGACAATGTTCCCCAAATGTCAATTATTTAATGTTAAGATGTCAACTATACTATCTGCCCAGAGAGTTCACCAGTGTTTTTGTTGCTGCTGTTTACCTTAACCCAGACACAAATTCAAAAAATACATTACAGGAACTGTATGAGCTCATCAGCACTCACATGACAAAATAACCTGATGGTATTTTTATTGTAGCTGGTGATTTTAATCAAACATGTTCAGAGATGCCGCCACCTAGGAGAACCACATTAACCTTGAGGAATATACATAAACAGTGACATCATACGTCAGCAAATGTGTTGCTTGCTTTCACTGTCTATGACCGTTTATGCAAGCAGTCATGGAGATACTTTATGGTGTTTGTTTTACTAGTAGCGTATTTCTGCTGCTCTAGCTCATCACAGTTAATTTTGTTCGATTCCTCATTATAGTGACTAACTATCTGATACACATTTAAACGTACACTACTTCTGCTCAAGCACTCATAGCTCTCTCCTTCTTTTAATGACTTTCTCGCTAATCCCACA
The DNA here is from genome assembly GCF_020085105.1 of Siniperca chuatsi. Lineage (NCBI taxonomy): Eukaryota > Metazoa > Chordata > Actinopteri > Centrarchiformes > Sinipercidae > Siniperca > Siniperca chuatsi. Next base: position 25,377,730 of record NC_058054.1, read on the forward strand.
GTTTACACGCTATTCATTTTTGCTAGCTACCATTCTTTAGCTTGGCAGCTAGCAATGGCTTCTCTCTCTGCATCTCACTCTCCTGCTCTCTCTTGTTCGGTGTGTCAAATGTTTAGCTATTCTTCTGCCTCCTTTAGTGATAATGGTACATGTCATAAATGTAGTTTATTTGTAGCGTTGGAGGCGAGGCTTAGTGAATTGGAAACGCGGTTCCGCACCATGGGAACTCAATCATTAGCTGCTGTAGTTAGCCAGCCCCCAGTACCCGGTGCGGACCGACCAGAGGTAGCTCCTGTTAGCCATCTCAACCAGTGATGACATGTTTAGCCGCATGTCTTCATTCCGTCGCTGGCTGTCGTGGTGGCATCCAGCAAACGATGTTGGCTTTGTAGATAATTGGCGAACTTTTTGGGAAAGACCTGGGCTGATTAGGAGAGACGGCATTCATTCCACTTTGGATGGAGCAGCTCTCATATCCAGAAATCTGACCAAGTTTATTAGTGGACCTAAACCATCACAACTCAGATTTGAGACCAGGAGGCAGAGTTGTAGTCCTACATGCTTCTCTGCGCTTCCAGAGCAGTTACCCACTCAAAACTCCTTAGTGACGCTGTCTGCCCCCCGGCCACTTAAATTATTAAAACCAAAAGTTAACAGAAAAGGAGTTATACATAAAAACCTAAACAAAAACACTGAAATAGCACAACAAAATAGGAGAATTAAATGTGGACTGTACTAGTGAACGATTTAATATTTTATTTGTTGTGCTATTCCATTATTGCTCAGTTTGCTACACACTGATCTAATCTGATGTGCCCAAGCCAGATACCTGGCATCTCTTTTTGGATGCTAGTTCATCAATGTCTGGGATCAGGCTCTGAGCTGAGGAAATCCTCAGTATCGAGCGAAGGTGTTCATCAGTCAGACGTCTCCTGTGAGATGTTTTGGTCATCTTGATCGAGGAGAAAAGTTGTTCACATAGATAAGTGCTGCCAAACATGAAGAGCATCTGAGCAGCTTGGGTGCGGAGCTGAAGCATTGTGTCAGGGATGAACTGTGGAAACTGTGCGGCGCCCACAGCATTATACTTTGACTTCAGCGCGTCATTACACTGGAGTTCAGTCAGCTCCATTTGAAGGTTGGTTGGTGCGTTTTCCACATCAACTGCGAAGGGATTACTGAGCAGTTCAAACCTACTTTTCTGGACATCAAAGTCGGCAAATCACCGGCTAACCTCAGCGCAGAGTACACTGAGTTTTTCAGCAAACTGTGCGCATGGGAACACAGCGGTAGAGGTCTGCGTTTTTATGGTTTGGCAGCAGGGAAAATGGCCAAGGTTTCCTTGCAGCAACTGTTTGTCCCACAGGCACAGTTTAGTTTTAAAAGCCCTCACTGCAGCGTACATGTCTGTGATGATGCGCCCCCGCCCCTGAAGCTGCAGGTTCAGCGCATCAAGATGGTCACACAGAAAGGCCAGCTCACACAGAAACTTTTGCTCCCGGAGTTCTGCTGTGTCCTTCCCTTTGCTTTCCAGAAACTGACATATTTCCTCACGCAGCTCGAAATATCTGTTAAGTACTTTTCCTCGGCTTAACCATCTCACCGCTGTGTGATACGGCATGTCTGTGTATTCCGAACTACACTCCTCCAGAAAAGACTTAAACTGGCGGTTATTCAGGCCTTTGGCTCTTATAAAGTTAACTACTTGTGTTACTGTGATCATAACATGTTCCATCTTTAGGGCTTTGCTACACAGTGATTCCTGATGTATGATGCAGTGATAAACAGTTAGCTCACCTGCACAGTTCTCTTCCCGCATCTTCTCCCGAACCCTGCCCACCAGTCCACTCTTTTGACCACACTTCGCTGGCGCACCATCTATCATTAATCCCACGAGTTTATCCCACGGCAGCTTTATTTCAGTTACACATTTGGAAACCTCCTCAAAGATTTCTTTTCCTGTTGTTGTGCCATGCATTGATTTTAATTCCAAAAGCTCCTCCATAACATACAGATTTGAATCCACTCCACGGATGAAGACTGACAGCTGAACAGTATAAGTCGCTGCTCTCATCCACAGCAAGGGAGAATGCAACGAAATATTTTCCCTTTTCCATCAGCTGGTCATACAGATTGGTGGCAAGATCACATGTGCAATCAGCTACTGTGTTTCTGCTCAGGCTCACGTTTGAAAATGCTTGATTTTTCTCTGGGCACACAAGGTCACAAACTTTCATCATGCACTTTTTCACAAACTCTCCCTCATTAAAGGGCCGGGCTGATTTTGCGATCTCTGCTGCCACAATATAAATAGCCTTTACAGCAGCCTCACTTTGTGATGTGGCTTTTGTGAACATATTCTGTTGTGAAACCAAACTTCTTTTCATTTCCTCTACTTTCTGGCTTCTTCGAGTCATGTCCAGGTCCTTGTACTTGTCGTGGTGTTTCGTTTCATAGTGTTGTCTGATGTTGTATTCCTTAGTTATAGCCACTTTGGCTCCACATACGAGACAAACTGGTCTGTCATTTACACATGTAAACAGATATTCTGCCTCCCACCTGTCCAAAAAGCTCCTGTTTTCTGCCTTTCTTTTAGCCATTTTTGGGAAGAGGTAGCAGAGTGACAGTTAGCATGAGGTCGCTATGAGTGCTGTCACAGAGGAGAGGGCATTTCTGGGTCCTGTCATGATTGACGCGCCAAAACAACAGCAGAGCATTATGGGATTTTAGCGGTGAATGCGCTGTATAATACCGGCGGGCCAGCTCTAGTAGTTACTTGGTATTGCCTCGCGGGCCAAATCTAATTACACTGTATTGGCCCGCGGGCCAGAGTTTGACACCTATGATCTAGTTGATAGTGCTGCAGGCTCACTGCGAACGACACTTGATTCTATTGCTCCTCTAAAAAAGAAGATAATAAAACAAAGAAGGTTAGCTCCATGGTATAACCCCCAAACCCGCAAATTAAAGCAAACATTACGAAAACTTGAAAGGAAATGGCGTTCCAACAACCTGGAAGAATCTCATTTAGGCTGGCAAGATAGTCTTAAAACATATAGGAAAGTCCTCCATAATGCCAGAGCAACTTACTACTCATCATTAATAGAAGAAAATAAAAACAACCCCAGGTTTCTTTTAAGCACTGTAGCCAGGCTGACAGACAGTCACAGCTCTATTATGCCATGTATTCCTATAGCTCTCAGTAGTAACAACTTAATGAGCTTCTTTAATGATTAAATTTTAACTATTTGAGAAAAAATTCATCACATCCTGCCCTCAACCAGTGCAGATTTATCTTCAAACACAGGAATCTCAGAAACAGCTGTAAAACCTGACATATATTTTGACTGCTTTTCTCCTATCGACCTTCTTTATCCAACTTCGATGACTTCTTCATCTAAGCCATCAACCTGTCTCTTAGACCCAATTCCAACTAGGCTGCTTAAAGAATTTCTACCCTTAGTTGGCACTTCTTTACTGGATATCATCCATTTGTCTATATTAACAGGCTATGTCCCACAGTTTTAAAATAGCTGTAATTAAACCTCTTCTTAAAAAACTCACCATTGATCCAGGGGTTTTAGCCAACTATAGACTTATATCTAACCTTCCCTTTCTTTCTAAGATCCTTGAGAAAGCATACGCCAATCAGTTGTGTGACTTTCGAAATAACAATAGTTCATTTGAGGATTTTCAGTCAGGATTTAGAGTGCATAATAGCACAGAGACAGCACTGGGGAAAATTACAAATTACCTTTTAATTGAATTGGACAATGGACTTGTCTCTGTACTTGTCTTGTTAGATCTTAGCGCTGCATTCGACACCATTGACCATCACATCCTATTACAGAGACTGGAACATTTAATTGGCATTGAATGAACCGCACTAAGCTGGTTTGAAGATCAATCTCAATTTGTACACGTTGAGTCCTCCAAGCAAGTCAAATTTAGTCATGGAGTTCCAAAATGTTCTGTTGTTGGACGGATTTCTATTCACCTTCCTCTAGGCAATATTATTAGGAAACAATAATAAACAATACAATAAATAAAAAATAATAATAAACGTTCATTGTTATGCAGATGATACCCAATTATATCTATCGATCAAGCCAGATGAAACAAACCAGTTAGCTAAACTTCAAGCATGCCTTAAGGACAAAGACCTGGATGACCTGCAATTTTCTGATGTTAAACTCAGACAAAACTGAAGTTATTTTACTTGGCCCCAAACACCGAGATACATTATCTAAAGATATACTTACTCTAGATGGCATTGCCCTGGCCTCCAGCACCACCGTGAGGAACCTCAGAGTTATCTTTGATCAGGATTTATCCTTTAACTCCCACATGAAACACACTTCAAGGACTACCTTCTTTCACCTGTCTCAAAATGATGCCAAAAAACTACTCCATGCCTTTGTTACTTTAGGCTGGACTATTGCAATTCCATATTATCAGGCTGCCTGAATAAGTCTCATAAGACTCTCCCATTGATCCAGAATGCTGTGGTATACGTACTGACAAGAACTAGAAAAAGAGATCAAATTTCTCCAATATTAGCTTCTCTGCACTGGCTCCCTGTAAAATCCTTCTCCTCACCTACAAAGCTCTTAATGGTCAGGCAACATTGTATCTTAAAGAGCTCATTATACCTTATTACCCCACTAGAACACTGCGCTCCCAGAATGCAGGGTTACTTGTAGTTCCTAGAGTCTACAAAAGTAGAATGCGAGCCAGAGCCTTCAGTTATCAAGCTCCTCTCCTGTGTTATCAGGTCCCAGTTTGGGTTCGGGAAGCAGACACCATCTCCACATTTAAGAGTAGGCTTAAGACTTTCCTCTTTGATAAAGCTAGCTGGGGTGAGTCCTGAACCATCCCTTAGTCATGCTGCTATAGGCCTAGACTGCTGGGAGACTTCCGTGATGCACTGAGCTCCTCTCTCCTCCTCTCCCTCTCCATCTGTATGCATTTTTAGCCCATTAATGCATTCATGTCAACATCTTCTCTCTCCCGTAGTTTTGTGCTTTCTCGTCTCTCGCCTCTCTCCTTCTGTCGCTTTCAGCAGGTATTTCTACCTCCAGAGCTGCAGAGATTGGATCTGTGATTATGGGCCACCTGCTGCCACTTTATTCCTGCTCGACAACTGCTACTACAGTTGTAGTTGTTGGTCTTGTTACTATTATTGTCATCATTAATCCTGTCACTATTATACCTATTATTATTATTATATTATTATTATTATTATTATAAACACGACATTTCACAAAACAACGAAACACAAAATTTCACAGAGCAAAGCAACATTTCACAAAACACAACATTTCAGGAAAAACAACCATGTACCACAAAGCACAACAACTTTTCACAAAATGACATTTCACAAAACACAATGAAACACATTTCACAAAACACAATGACATATTACAAAACACAACAGCAAATCACAATACACGACATTTCACAAAACATGACACTTCACAATACACATTGACATTTCACAAAATAAATTTCAGAAAATGATATTTCACAAAGCAGGACACTTCAAACATTTCACAAAACACACCGACATTAAACAAAATAAAAACATTTCACAAAGCACAACAACATTTCACAAAACACAGCAACATTTCAGGAAACACAACCACATTTTATAAAACACGACATTTCACAAAATAACGAAATTTCAGGAAAAATAACCACATACCACAAAGCACAACAACTTTTCACAAAATGACATTTCACAGAACAAAGCAACATTTCACAAAACACAATGACATTTCACAGAACACAACATATCACAAAACATAACAGCAAATCTCAATACACAACATTTCACAAAACACGACATTTGACAAAACACGACATTTCAAACATTTCACAGAACACATCGACATTAAACAAAATACAACACAAAATAAATTTCAGAAAACATTTCACAAAACAACCACATTTCACAAACCACGACAACATTTCACAAAATGACATTTCACAAAACGCAACATTTCACAAAACACAGTGAAACACAGTGAAACACATTTCACAAAACACAACAACATTTCAGGAAACACAACCACATTTCACAAAACAACGAAACACAACATTTCACAGAACAAAGTAACATTTCACAAAACACATCGACATTTCACAAAATACATTTCAGAAAACGTAATTTCTCGACACTTCACAAAAGGAAATGACATTTCACAAAGCACGACATTTCAAACATTTCACAAAACACACTGACATTAAACAAAATTAAACAACATTACACAAAACACAACATTTCAGGAAACAACATTTCTAAAAACAAAACATTTCAGAAAACACAATGACATTTGACAATGATTTCATTCAACACAAACATTTCACAAAATAAAACGTTTCACAAAACACGACATTTCACAACACACAACGACATTTCTTACAGTTTATTCTAATGGACTCTACACAAGAAAACCCTTCACCAAATCAGCAAAACATTTTAGCTCTTTTGCAAAAGCTAATAAACCTTGCTTAACTATTCAAACCTTCGTAAAAATGGTATTTTCGTATCAAACAGTTAACACAAGCTATCACATTAATAAGCACACGATGCACCAACTACACACTGATGGTATGAATAAAAAACACATCTGGCTTTTGCTTTCTCTGTGCACAAGCTATGTCAGTTTGAGGTCATACTTTTGTCATAGTTCTGTAAACATACAGGGATCCAAACTTCAAGTACTGGTGTTTATTTACACATATCAAAACAAAACAACAAGTGTTTTTTTCCAAGACAAAACACAAAATAGTAATTTCACTGAGAAAAAAAAAATCAGTTTACATCGTGTCGTCTCTCTGGGTCCAGCCACAAAATTTCATCTACATCACATGCAATGTCCTCTAGTCCAAGGCACTGGGGAAAATATCTTCTGGAATGCCGTATCCAGGCCTGACATTATGCCTGGTCAATATCCCCACATGCCTCCTCCATTGCCTGTAAAAGGGCTATGCGTTGATGGGGATGACGTTGGACATTGATTAGGGCACGGTGTCCAATAATGTTCCTGCCACGTCTCCTTGTTTTAGTGAGGTTAAAACTTGCCTCATCCACAAAAAGCTGCTCATGACCCATGGCATCTGCCTTTAGCTCCATCACTCTCTGGACAAGACAAAACAAATGCAGCACAGCAGGCTCATGCACAGTACTACAGTATGCACTTCCAGATTCAGTACCAATGATACTTAGCTTACCTGCACATAGTCATATCGCAGTTGTTTTACACGTTCACTGTAGGGACTCTGTAGAGTCCACTATTGTAGCTCTGATGTCATCAGTAATTCTATTTCTTACTCTTCTTACCCTTCCTCTTCCCTCTCCTCATCCTCCTCTTGCTCTTCCTTGTCCTCTTCCTCTAACTTCACCTCCTTGTCCTTGTCGTCCTCTCCCTCTTTCTTCTTCACCTTCGCGTCCTCTTCCTCCTCCTCTTCCTCCTACTTCTTCACCTCCTCGTCCTCTTCCTCGGCCTCCTCTAATTCTCACTCTTCTCACTCTTCCTTCTCCCTCCATGGTACTCCACATGGACAGCTTACCTGTGGCTTATTTATATTGCTTAGGCTGATTGCAAAGTGAACTAATTATCTAAAACAGTTTTCACGTGTGACAGTGTGCCAGACAGTTGGCAAAATAGTGTAAATAATAGCCATACATGTGTATAGTTTTGCTAGGAGTGTGTTAATCATTTGGAAATTGAGTGTAAAGCAGTGAGTTGTGTTTACAGTTCCGCAAAAGTGCTGTGCAGTGGATTGTACCTACAGTTTTGCAAAGTGTGTGTTACAAAATTGCAAACTGAGTGCAAAGCAGTGTTTGTGCTTTTAGTTTTGCAAACTCAGTGAGTGGTTTTGCTATAAGTATTAATAGTTTTAGAAGTTGTGCTATAAGAATCAGGGTTAGGGTTTAAGCATTCAGAAAAAACTGTAAAATACATTTCAGAAAACATTTCAGAAAACAAACGACATTTCAGAAAACACAACACTTCACCGGGTGGCTCCTGGTTCTCGACGTTGAGGTCAGCACCCGGGTGGACCAGTTTAAGGAGGGAAACATGGAAGGAGGGAGAGATACGATAATTAAATGGAAGTTCCAACTGGTATGTGACCTCATTAATCTGTCTGATTTTAAATGTGCCTACATACCTTGGGCTGAGTTTTCTGCTTGGTAGCCGCAACTTAAGGTCCCGTGTGGAGAGCCAGACCCTTTGTCCAGGTTGGTAGGGAGGATGTGGGCGATGTCGCCGATTGGCCTGGATCTCCTGATTCCTGATAGTGCTCATGTACGTCTACAAAGGGCTGTCTCACACCCTCTCACTACGATGAATCCGTGGATGAATGTTTTATAGAGTTCTGTGCATACTCTGCCCATGGTAGGAACTCCGACCAGCGATGCTGTTCATGACTACAGTATGACCATAGATATCTGCCAATCTCCTGATTCTCTCTCCACTTGACAGTTGGACTGAGGATGGTATCCTGAGGTCAAACTGACATTGATGTCCAGCTGCTTACAGAAGGTCCTCCATACTTGTGAGCTGAATTGTGTTCCTCTATCTGAAACATCATCTTCAGGTATGCCATAAACTCTGAAAACATGTTGGAAAAGTGCTTGAGCGGTTTCCATGGCAGTGGGGAGGCCTTTCAGAGGTATTAAACGGCAAGCTTTTGAGAAACGGTCAATGATCACTAGGATTGTTGTGAATTCGTTTAATGGGGGTAGATTTGTGACAAAATCTATTGAAAGTTGTGACCAGGGTCGCTGGGGGATGGGCAAGGGTTGTAGCAAACCAGACGGTAACTCTTTCGGTGTTTTGGACTGGGCACAGACTGAACAGGACTTGACATAGTTAGCCATTTCTTTAACCATGGATGGCCACCAGAATGAGTTTTGTGTGAGATGGAGTGTTCTTGAGATACCTGGATGGCCTGAGCAGAGTGATGTATGGACCCATTGCATGACTCTTATTCGAAGATTTACAGGAACATAGTGCTTGTGGGGAGGACAACTGTGTGGTGTTGGTTCATTCTGTTGCTCTCTTTGGATCTCGTACATCAAATCCCATGCAACGGGTGCAACGATAACTGATGGGGGCAGGATGAACTCAGGTGTGGATTCTGCTTGCAGATGATCGTGTCGCCTGGATAGTGTGTCGGACTTGCTGTTCTTGCTCACTGGATGGTAAGTTACAGTAAACTGGAACCTTGTAAAGAAAAGTGACCAGCGTGCTTGACGAGGGTTTAGTCTCTTCGCACTCTTGATGTATTCAAGATTCTTGTGATCTGTGATGACCTGGAATGGGTGGGTGGAACCCTCCAGCCAGTGTCTCCATTCTTCGATTGCGGCTTTCATAGCTAGAAGTTCTTTATTGCCAACATCATAGTTGCGTTCAGCATCAGTGAGTTTCCTGAAAAAAATATGCACATGGATAGAGCTTGCCTGGTTGTCCGTGGCGTTGAGAGAGTACTGCACCAATTCCACTGTCTGAGGCGTCGACTTCTACGACAAACGGTATGTTAGGATCTGGATGTTTGAGGATGGGTGCTGTCGTGAAGCTGTTCTTGAGTTTAGTGAAGGCCATTTTAATTTTGAAGGTTTACCTTTCAGCAGGGATGTCAGTGGTGATGCTATAATGCTGTAGTTACGGATGAAGCGTCGGTAGAAAAGTTCTTTGACTGTGGTTGGTTGTGGCCATTCAGTAACTGCTGTGATTTTGGTCCATTTCTACACCTTGATGGCTGATGTTGTATCCCAGAAATGAGTTTCGTTGGATATGGAATTCACACTTCTTGGCTTTCACATAAAGTTCATTCTTCAACAGTCTTGATAATACAGTCTTGACATGATCCTTGTGTTCATCTTCCAACTTGGAGTAGATAAAGATATCATAAATGTATGCCACTACGTACTTGTTCAAGATGTCCCTGAAGATCTCATTGATGAACGACTACTACGACGATGACGTCTAACTTGGTGTAAATTGTTGACTCCCTGAGCTTTTCAAGTGCTGCATGCCTCTGCTGAACCATTGAATTTGTCGGGTAAAGCAAAGCTTACCTTCTTTGGCATAGTTGGTGGTAGCGATCGTAAATACTGCGTGAGATAGTCATTAGTTGCTTGTGCTTTGCCCAGTTGTTCTAGGTATTCCTTGAGGATGTTGCTTTGATAAGCGAACGCGGCCTGTAGATTAGCAACTTCTGCTGGATTCATCGAAGGTGAAGTATGTAATGAGGCAAAGGCGGTGTTAGAATCCATATGCAGTTGTTTAATAAAGTCCACAGCAAACAAGTCCAAGTTGGCAGGCCGATAGCATAAATGTGAGACAGGCAGAGGTAGATACATAGTAAGGCAGTCCAATCCAGGCAACAGATCAAAGGGGTAATCCAGGAGGCAGAAACAGAACTACACAGGCAATGGTCATACACAGGATAAGCAAGACAATGATTACAGTTTTCGCCTATTGCTTGAACACGTTTTGCAAAACTTTGGCTCATTGTGTCAAAACTGTACACACAAGCACACAAGAAACAACACTGGGAAATAAACTATTCACATCAATGTCGAATTGAAACTCTGCTATCAAACCCTAACAATCCTTCCGTCAAAATGTCACTGATGACAAAATGATACACACTTGCATCATATGAATACACTTTCAGATTAGCAGCAACACACTTTTTATACTTTATATAAAACACTGCAGTCTTTAATTTTCACTGTTTTTATTCAGTTCATCAGTTAGCATTCTGTGAAGCAATGCAACACTTACAGTTTTTGTTCTTTTTTATTCCAGCAAAAGTTTTCACAACAACCAAAAATGAAAGTACTGAAAGGTTACAAATGACAAATTCAATACTGTACATCACAATACTATACTTCACAGTACATGCATACTGCATTATCAGAATCAGAATCAGAATCAGAAATACTTTATTGATCCCCGTAGGGAAACTCTTTGTTCCAGTAGCTCTTCTTTACGTCAGTGCACACAGGAGAAAACGATATTATACACTATAAACAGGTCAGAAATAAATTAAGTAACATGTTGGTATAAGTATAAGATAAACTAAGTGTCGAGTACCAAGTGGGTTTACTGGTAGATGGTGAAGTACAGTATAAATACAATGTCACTAATTATGTAATAAATAATAGTAAAAGCGGAGGTGCATGTACTGTCGAGAGTGATTGAGGTATATCCGTAACAGTAATAAGAAAAACTAACAAGGGAAAACTAATATTGCACTTGAGTAGTAAACAGAATATTGCACAATTATTATTAAGATGTAATGCTCAATGTCCAGTTTAGTGACCTAGGGTCAAACAGACTAATCCTTAGAGGGAGGAGTTAAATAGTTTGATGGCCACAGGCAGGAATGACTTCCTGTGGCGCTCTGTGGTGCTCTTTGGTGGGATGAGTCTTCCGCTGAAGGTGCTCCTTTGTTTAGCCAGCAGATCCACAATCAGCTCCTTTGACTTTGTCGCATTGAGCTGCAGATGGTTCTGCTCGCACCATGAAACAAAGTTACCCACCACAGCCCTGTACTCCGTCTCATCACCACCGCTGACACATCCCACCACAGCAGAGTCATCAGAAAACTTCTGAAGGTGGCAGGACTCTGTGTGGTAGCTGAAGTCTGTGGTGTAGATGGTGAAGAGGAAGGGAGAGAGGACAGTCCCCTGAGAGGCCCCAGTGTTGCTGACCACGCTGTCTGACACACAGTGCTGCAGCCGCACATGCTGTGGTCTGCCAGTCAGGTAGTCCACAATCCAGGACACAAGGGGCGTCCACCTGCATCGCTGCCAGCTTCTCTCCCAGCAGGGCAGGCCGGATGGTGTTAAAAGCACTGGAGAAGTCAAAAACATGATCCTCACCGTGCTTGCCGGCCTGTCCAGGTGGGTGTGGATGCGGTTAAGCAGGTAGATGATGGCGTCCTCAACTCCCAGTCGGGGCTGGTAGGCGAACTGAAGGGGATCCAGGAGGGGTCTGACCATGGGCCGCAGCTGTACCAGCACTAGTCTCTCCAGGGTCTTCATTATGTGGGAGGTCAGTGCCACCGGTCTGTAGTCCTTGGAGCCACTGGGACGTGGCGTCTTCGGCACAGGAACGAGGCAAGATGTCTTCCACAGAATGGGGACCCTTTGAAGACTCAGGCTCAGGTTAAAGACGTGTTGAAGGACTCCACAAAGCTGGGGGCACAGGCTTTTAGCACCCGGGGCTAACGCCATCGGGGCCTGCAGCCTTGTTCGAGTGGAGCCTCATCAGCTGTCCTCTCACCTGGTCAGCAGTCAGGCACACAGCAGAAGTTACAGGTGGGGAGGGGGAGTCGTCGGTCTGGAGAGGGCCGTTAGCCTGATGGGGAGGGGGGAGCAGAGTACTCAGAGGAGCTTGAGGGCCGACAGCAGCTGAGTTAGAGGGGGGATGACCAGGAGCCGGTGTGTCGAATCTGTTAAAGAACAGATTCAGTTCGTTGGCCCTGTCCAAGCTGCCTTCAACTCCTCTGCTGCCAGTCGGTCTGAAGCCAGTGATGGTCTTCATGCCGCTCCAGACCTCCCTCATATTGTTCTGCTGGAGTTTCCGCTCCAGCTTCCTCCTGTACTTCTCTTTGGCCTCCCTGATTTTCACCTTCAGGTCGGCCTGGATTGCCCTCACCTCCTCCCTATTACCATCAGTAAAGGCCCTCCTCTTGGCATTTAGAATGTCCTTGATGTCTTTTGTTACCCACGGTTTGTTATTTGGGTAACAATGGACCGTCTTGGTTGGGACATTGCAGTCCACACAGAAGTTAATGTAGCCAGTGATGCACTCAGTGAGCCCGTCAATGTCCTCTCCATGAGGCTCACAGAGTGCATCCCAATTTGTCACTTCGAAACATTCCTGCAGTGTCTCATAGGCCTCCCCTGACCATCTCCTCACTGTCCTTGTGGTCACAGGCTGCCTTTTAACCAGAGGCACATAGCAGGGTTTAAGATGAACCAGGTTGTGGTCTGACCTACCCAGAGGGGGAGGGGGAAGAGCTGTATGCGTCCTTAACGTTGGCATACAGCAGGTCCAGTGTCCTCTCCTCCCTAGTAGGACAGCTCACATACTGGTGAAATTAGTCAGTGTTGTTGAAACACTGACATGGTTGAAGTCACCCGAGATTAATATGAGTGCACTCGGGTGTTGAGTCTGTAGATGTGCTATGGCGGTGTGAATGGCGTTGCACGCCGATGCCGGGTTAGCAGAGGGGGGGATGTAAACAGCCACAACAATGGCATGTGAAAATTCACGTGGCAGATAATATGGCCGGAGTCCCACAGCTAACAGTTCAATGTCCGGGGTACAGATACTCTGCTTGATGGTAATGTGACCAGGGTTACACCATCTGTTGTTAACTAGAACAGCAAGCCCGCCGCCTTTCCGCTTACCGCTCCCGGTGTGATCCCTGTCGGCCCGAACAGTCTGAAAGCCGTCGATGGAAACGTTATGATCCGGGATATCCTGGTGTAGCCATGTCTCTGAGAAGCACATCAAGCTACACTCACGGAACTCCGTCTGACTCCGGGCTAACGCCGTTAGCTCGTCCATTTTATTCGCCAGCGATCTCACGTTGCCCATTACGAGAGAAGGCAGACACGGCTTAAATCTCTTATTCTTAAGTCTCTTTGTCTGCACCCCTCTCTCTTCCCTCGCCGCCGTTCCACCTCTGCATCCTCGGTGTGTCCTCCTCCAGATCTCAGCGGGGACATCGGTTGTCCTGGGCGCCATGCTGCCCGGCTTCAGCGCGATCAGCTGTTCCTGGTGTAAACAATGCGGCCAAACAGCTGATCTGCAGCGGTGCCCCGACCGAGTAGCAGAAGAAGAAATTCCACGGCGAAAAAAAGTACAAAAACACTTTCTACCCTCATTTTCGCAAAGAGCGTAGTTTAAATTACACTTACACACAAGTTACAAAAGTTTGGAAGAAAAAGTAAAGTTAAAAGTTGGAAAAAGTAAGACGACGAGACGGAGCTACAGCAACAGGCAGCATGCGGGCTGGCGCATGCGCACTAAGTTCACACTGTTTTCAGAATCAAGACGTTTCGGCTCCCATCCGGAAGTCATTCTCAATTGTGAAAAAAATTGGACGGGAACTGGAAATTTAAGTTACTCTGAGTTACATAAGCCCTGCCCTCAGGAAGGAATCTGCCTGAGTATCTGTTAATAGCTAGTTTCACCTGAAACTGACCTAATAGTTTCAAGACGGCCCAGTAATCAGGAATCAGGCCTATTGTTTTCTGGCTGCATCTACTTCATCACTGTTAAGTGCCTGATTAGCATGTGATAGGCGTGACCAAGGTGAAAATATACTCTGATAGACTTTGGGCAGATTAAATCTCAGACCACCATTTCTGTTCAAAGAGGGGTTCTCTTTTTTCACAAAAATGGCTTCCTTGACACCCCGTTCAAACCAACTCTTCTCTCTACTAAGAATCTTCACCTCGCTGTCTTCAAATGTGTGGTTTGTAGCTTTTAAATGCAAATGCACGGCGCTCTGTAATCCTGAGTTAGCGTGTCGTCTGTGCTGATAAAGTCTTTTGTGAAGTGGCTGTTTGGTCTCGCCTATGTACCGTTCTTTGCAGTTTTCCTCACTGCACTGAATGGAGTAGACAACATTGCTCTGTTTCTGTGTGGGTAACTTGTCCTTAGGGTGAACGAGTTTCTGTCTTAAAGTGTTGCCTGGTTTAAAGAAGACAGGAACATCGTGCTGTCTAAAGATCCTTTGTAGTTTTTCAGACAGTCCAGATACATAAGGAATGGAGACACCGTTCCTTCTTGGTTCAGTTACACTTTTGTCCTGTTTTTTGGCTCTTTTAACTTTGTTGATAGCCCAAGTAGGATAACCACAGGCTGAGAGTGCATTCTGGACATGCCTTTCCTCTTTCTTTTTACCCTCTGAGCCGGTGGGCACTTCTTGGTTACTATACCTTAAACACAGTGTAACCATACCTTAAACAAAAGTGCACTTAAATTGCAATTCTGCAACACACTTGCTCCTGCACACTACACACTATTTCATACATAAGACACTTCATTCATAAATGAAATCTCATGGGTACTATTGGGAAAACACATCTATTCAAAATACAAAACACACTGGGTGATTGAAAACACTTAGACACACACCTGAAAACATTTACTTACTAAACTGATCACCAATCAGCCAACCACAAATAGGCCTCAGTTGAGCCATTTTGAGAACTTTGCAAGCATGGAGGCAGGGAGAGCAATGATGAGGCTGGTTTCAACCTCAGCAAAAGTAGACGACGGGGTCGTAATATAATTGGCCAAAAAATTGGCAATTGTGCATGTCCCGGGGCAGTGTAGGGGAAACATCACAATGTGTGCCGCCATAAGCCTTCGAGGGCTACTACACCATCATGCCAAACTAGGTCCCTACAATATGCAACACATACTCACGTTTCTCGATGCACTTCACGATGCAGTTATACAGGACAGATCAGAGCAGCCCAGGTTTGTTGTTGTCTGGGATAATGTTGGTTTCCACCGGGCTGCTCTGATACCGGGACTGGTTCACCAACAATGATCAATTTGAAGTTGTATACTTGCCCCCTTACTCGCCATTTCTAAACCCTATAAAATAATTTTTTCCCGCTTGGAGATGGTGCGTATATGACCGCCGACCACATGCCCGCATGCCTCTTCTACAGACAATGGAAGAGGCATGCGGAGACATTGAGGTAACATCAATCCATGGATGGATTCGGCACACAAGGCGTTATTATTAAAATATCGCTTGTGACGTTGATGAGATCCTGTGGCCAGACCCAAACAGACGGCAGGATCTGTAAACCCACCCACGCACAATTGGCCTGTTTTTCTGTATTTACAGTAGTGTATTTTGTTTTATTTTTGTACTTGCATTACTGCATTTACTGTAATGGTGTCTCCATTCCTTATGTATCTGGACTGTCTGAAAAACTACAAAGGATCTTTAGACAGCACGATGTTCCTGTCTTCTTTAAACCAGGCAACACTTTAAGACAGAAACTCGTTCACCCTAAGGACAAGTTACCCACACAGAAACAGAGCAATGTTGTCTACTCCATTCAGTGCAGTGAGGAAAACTGCAAAGAACGGTACATAGGCGAGACCAAACAGCCACTTCACAAAAGACTTTATCAGCACAGACGACACGCTAACTCAGGATTACAGAGCGCCGTGCATTTGCATTTAAAAGCTACAAACCACACATTTGAAGACAGCGAGGTGAAGATTCTTAGTAGAGAGAAGAGTTGGTTTGAACGGGGTGTCAAGGAAGCCATTTTTGTGAAAAAAGAGAACCCCTCTTTGAACAGAAATGGTGGTCTGAGATTTAATCTGCCCAAAGTCTATCAGAGTATATTTTCACCTTGGTCACGCCTATCACATGCTAATCAGGCACTTAACAGTGATGAAGTAGATGCAGCCAGAAAACAATAGGCCTGATTCCTGATTACTGGGCCGTCTTGAAACTATTAGGTCAGTTTCAGGTGAAACTAGCTATTAACAGATACTCAGGCAGATTCCTTCCTGAGGGCAGGGCTTATGTAACTCAGAGTAACTTAAATTTCCAGTTCCCGTCCAATTTTTTTCACAATTGAGAATGACTTCCGGATGGGAGCCGAAACGTCTTGATTCTGAAAACAGTGTCCAGATGACTACAACTGAAACCTTTTCTACAATAGAACACTCCTGGACGAATGAGGGACTACACCTATAGTGTGTATATAGTAACAAAAGCTTCAAGTTTTGTAACTTTGGTCTAAGCTTGTGTCTATAGTGTTCAAGCTATAGGCAAAAATTGTAACAAACGCTTAGTAAGGCAGGTAAACTGGCAATACTTCGCAATGGCCTGATAGCCAAGCCATGCTTAAATGTCCCACAAACAGGAAATGACTCATGAAGCAGAGGGAGCGGCGCACAGTCAATACTCAGGAGAGGGCTCCCTCTGCTGGTGTGACGTTACACATTTCACAAAACAAAACGACATTTCACAAAACACAACAATTCATAAAACATTTCATGAAACAAACCAACATTTCAGAAAATACATTTCAAAAAACACCATTTCACAAAACATTACATCAGTTTCATAAAACACAACATTTCAGAAAACACGACATTTCACAAAACAAAACACGACATTTCAGAAAATCCAACATTTTACAAAACACAATGGCATTTCACAAAAAACATTTCAGTAACATAACGGCATTTCATAAAACACATTTCACAAAACACAACATTTTACAAACATTTCACAAAACACAACGACATTTAACAAAACATGACATTTCAGAAAACACAACATAGCAGGTAAAATGTTTTTACTATGTTCTCCATCGTATTTCGGCATGTTAGAATGCTAATATTTGGGACAGTGAGCAGCAGATAGTCATGCAACCAAAACGCCACCACCAGTTAAATTAATTATGCATCAAAGTATCTGTGCAACCCAGGCGGAAACTTTGTCGCGGACACATTGTAGGCATGTAGGCGGGGAAATGACAAATTAAAACCATTTGGATGGCTTCACCTGCAGAATCATGCTGTTCGAATGTGGACCAACAAACAACAACCCCGAAATAATAAAAAACAACTTCTATATCCAAACATCTCTGTTTCAGAAAGCGTCTTTAGTGATCAGTCTGTCATCAATGTAAGGACAGAGACAGCGATCTCTGGACATCGTGGATTCATCCTCAGCTCTGAATAAAATCTATACATTGTCCTTTATAACGTAAGGCAGCTTTCATAATTATCATATTATGTTGGAGATTATGTGTATATTTCTGAGTGAGGATGATTGTGGTGCAGCTGAAACTGTTATAGTTTGAGGGTTTCTCATTTCCTGTTTTATTTTGTAGTGTGTCCCTCTCCATGTGTGTCTTGTGGTTTTACTTCCTGTCTTTGTTTGCTTTCCCTCCAGTTTTGTTTGTTGGCCCATCCTTGATTGTTTGCTGCAGTTCCTGGACTCACTGCTGGATCGCAGAAGCCCCCAGTTCCTGGACTCTTTGCTAGATCGCAGCAGCCCCCAGTTCCTGGACTCCCTGCTGGATCGCAGCAGCACCCACCCCTTGCCGCCGCTGGATCGCAGTCGCCTCCTTTCCCGGCTGGATCGCAGCAGCACCAACTCCTTGCCGCCGCTGGATCGCAGTCACCTCATTTCCAGGCTGGATCGCAGCAGCACCAACCCCTTGCCGCCCCTAGAACGCAGTCGCCTCGTTTCCCCACTGGATCACAGCAGCACCAATCCCTCTTCGCCACTGGATCACAGCAGCACCAATCCCTCGTCGCAGCTGGATCGCAGCAGCAGCCATCCCTAGTCGCCGCTGAATCGCAGCGACCTCCTGCCCCGGTTGGACCGCAGCGCGCTGCAGAACCGTCTGCTGGGTCGCAGCACGCCACTGAATTCTCTGCTGGATCGCAGCAGTATCCTCCTTTTCTGCCGGAGTCTACCCGGAGCTCCAGGTTCCCGGACATCACTGGTTCTGCCAGCTCCTCTACCAGTCTCTCCATCACCGGCTTCCTGTCCTGCTCTCCCATCGCCGGCTTCCTGTCCTGCTGTCCTGTTGCCGGGCTCTGATCTGGTTCTCTGGCCTCCTGAAGGGTCCCGTCATCGCCGCCAGCCTCCAGAAGGTCTCAGTCTTCACCGCCGGCCTCCTGTGACCTTCCTCCTGTGCCATCGGCATTCCGCCAGGCCCCCAGATGGTGTTGAACTTCGTCACAGACGTCATGAGATCATCTCCGCACATGTCCAGCCCCCGGGCCGTCAAAGCCAGGTCCAATGGCGAAATGTTCCTTTCAGGGCAGCAAAGGAAAACAGTGACTGACTTTGGTAGGGATAGGGGCACAGTGGCGATCTTGCTCTCTGTGAAGGGACCGGTCAGTCCGTGTCTCTTCCTTCTACAGGTACGGGATCAGGTAGGCCTGTCTTTCTTTCTTCTCACGTGGTGAGGCTAGGCGAGGCCCAACAATGACAAACGGGAACATTCTTGACACGGCAGGCTGTCCAAATTGTAACTCTGACTGCCCCATTCTGAGGTGTGCCAAATGTCAAAACTTAAATGTCAATTCATTATATTCTGACATTTGGTAAACTTTTGAATGGAGTTGTTAGTGTTCCTAGTGTCAGCTTTTTATATGGCCATATAATTTACAACAAATGGTCCAATTGACTTCAAAGGCACACAAAAGAGCAGACTCTGTTGTGTAACATATCTTAATTTTATAGCAATACCTCTATTACAAGTCTTTATTTTACTTGACTTGACCACTAGCCCCTTTCCTGCACGGGCTGAATTTCACATTTTCAGGAATATTCTTGACATTTGGGAACACCCACCACTCTTCATCTGAAACCTCAAAAAATGTATCCAGGACCCAGACCTAAGGGAATCTGAGGCCTCAAAAGGCCTCGTTTAGTGCATTTCACTGGATCTTGACCCTTTATACTCAAGCTAGAAACTTTATATTTAACTTTAGTTTAAACTTTATTAATATTTCAGATATTCATATTTTCTCATAGCCCCAGAGACCCCAGATTTTGCACACACAGTGTGGGCGAGGACTAGAACAAGCCCGCACCACCAAATCCCCTCTGCGGCATCTGGAGGAAAAAAGTGGTATATTTGAATAATCAAGTGACGATGGGGTGAGACATGACAAATCTTGAAAGTTGGGCAGATTGGAGAGATTTTTTGCATGCTCTTTTACCATGTGGAGGGCTGACTCTGTATGCCCTTTGGTTAGCTATCTTCCTTCAGGAACATCCTTTGTTGGAGTTGGAACCAAGTCAGACTTAAAGAGCAGTCTGTTTTATGGAACATATTTGAATTTCATACTTTTACGTTAATGGCAAATGGCATTTTGCAACCCCAACCTGATCCTAACCTTGGCTGTCAAAAGTCACAATGACAGATGGAAACATTTTTGACATGGTGGTTGTCCAAATGGTTTAACTGACCACTCCATTCAAAGGTGTGCCAAATGTCAAATTTGGAGGAAAATTGACCCAAATCTCAAAAATGTAGCCATTTGTCAATATATATTACATATGGACATTAATAACAGTAATATTCACCAAATATACAAACAAATATCAGTGACCCCCATGTCAAAAATTTTCCCATTAGTCAATATATGGACAATATTTACAGTAATATTCAATAATATTCCCGTCAGTCACCGCGGTTTCCCAAATGTACAAAGAGGTATCAGTGACTGGAATGTCAAAAACTTCCCCATTGGTTTGCGTTTGTGTTCCCATATGTCAGGAATGGTACCAATCGTCACCATGCAATGTATGGTAAATGTCTGGCACATTGACACCAGTGTCAGCTTTTTGACAATGGCAATACTTTTCCATTCATTTTCACCGACCCTTACTCCCTGGCCCTATCCTTATCTGTATGCAGCTTTTATAAACCTATAACTCCCACTTAGTCCCTTTTAGAGTGCCACCTTTCTCCCTACTAAATAATGCCTTGGAAAATTTATATGAATCTTTATAAAAAGCTACCCTAGCTCATTCCCTTTTCCGTATCTTTCTGCTTTCCTTAAAGTTGCCAACCTAGATTCTAGGTCATTCTGCAGCTCATTAATGCCCTCATTCTCACTATCTGTAGCCAAATTCCACTGCCTTCTGAGATGCCTTCACTTTGATTAAAAGATCTTACAAGAAGCTGAACCTTTTGTATTCTAAATATCCAACACTGTAAAAAGCTATATCCAGCCCCAAAGGGCGTTTAAACCCAAGGAAGGACCGGACTGAAGTTAATTTTCTCACAGTCTAACTGGCTGACAATTTGATCTGCGCCAAACCATGCATGAGTTGGCCTTTTCAGTTTTGCAAAATCAAAATGCTGGTTGTAGGATCTGTTTCACTCACATAACCTGAGGGAGACAGCAATGTGTCCTCTGTAGAAACAAGGATTTGATTAAATGAAAAATTAATCAACCTGCTCAAACTGGGTCAGCCAATCAGAAAAGAGGGAATTGTAGAGGGAATTGTAGCTACCTTTTTCATTTGCTGAAAATTCCCAAATTCTGCCAGGGGCCTTTGTTTACCTCAAATGCACCAGGCCTTTATTGGACATGGTTTTACTAGAGATAGGCCTTTATTTTTAATTTTCCCCATTTTTGAAGTGTATTATATCATATTTTAGGAAGACAGGCCCATGCCCATTTTCTCATCTGTTTGCATTTGATTACTACTCTTAAATTGCTGCAAACTCTTCCTTGTTGTCTTGATAAATTCAGGATAATGTACAATTGTATAGAACTAACAAGTCAGTAAAACATAATCATATCATACTTAACACTCTGTTGCTCTGAATTTCTCTTTTTAACCATGCTAGTGACATGGCTCTAGGGATGGCAATGTCAGTTGACATTGACATTAACATTGTAAATGTCGGTTGGCCACTTTGGTCCAGACTGAAATATTTAAACAACTAATGGATGGATTGCCATGAAATTTGGAACACACATTCATGGTCTCCAGAGAATTAATCCTGACGATTTTGGTGACTGCCTGACATTTCCTGTAACGCCACCATGTGGCTGACATTTTAGATTGTAGGTGACATTGCCATGTAATTTGGTACACACATTCACATTCCCCTCAGGATGAATTGTAATAACTTTGGTGATCCCTTAACTTCTCATCTAGCGCCATCATCAGCCCAAAATTTTAATTTGTCCAATACTTTGTTTTATGACTAAATACCTGCAAAACTAATGACATTCCCATCAACCTCAGTTTACTCTGTGTTTAGTGCAATTAGCACATGATAGCATATTAATGTTAGCATTTGGCTAGTAGACTCTTAGTCTTGTTAAATAAAAGATAAAATAAGAAATACTGTTCTCACGTATGTACTAATTAATTCCAGTTGCTTCTACTTCTGCTGTTAAGCTACTGTCAATAAAACTCAATACTTCCAGCACCTATGTTTCAAATTAAAAGCCTTCTAGTGGCTCACTGTTACGAACAGACCAACCGGAGACAAGGGTAAGGATACTGAGAGTTTATTATACACACAGCAGGAATATGGTGGAGAGAAGATACTGTCCTTTTCCTTACTGATGGTAGTGGTGTGTGGCCACAGGGGCGCCACACACCGAAGACGGGGAACACACAGGAGCTCCGGACACAGGAGACAGACGGGAGCCAGGGTCAGGAGCGGCCCACTCTGGTGAGACGAGACAGACTAGAGCCAGGAGTTTGAGTGGCACGATGTGGATACCGCAGATTGATCGAAGCTGGGGTTCGGAGTTCTTGGGGGGTAAATTCCAATAATCGTTGTGGTGAGTCCGTGATGCATATACTTGTAGACCGCTATGATCTGTTCTTAGTATAAACGAGACCGGACACTAACTGAGCTGAAGAGCTGGGTTTTATGGGGAGTAGAGTGACTGATTAAGTGCAGGTGTGTAATGGTTGACAGGTGTTGGGAATTAGTACTCCGGTGAGGGAGTGCGGTGTGGCTGTGATGAGGTGGAGCCTGGCATGTCTGTAACAGTACCCCCCCCCTCACGGTCCGCTCCTGAGGACCGGGAACCCCGACGTCGCGGCGGCCGTCCTCTTCCTCGGGGGGCTGGACGATCCGGATGATCTGCGTGGAATTCCGTCAGAAGAGAAGGGTCGAGAATGTCATGTCGGGAACCCATGACCTCTCCTCTGGACCGTACCCCTCCCAATCCACCAGATATTCCAGAAGGCCACCACGGCGTCGGGAGTCCAAGACCTCGCGGACCTGGTAAGCGGTACCATCCTCTAAGAGAAGCGGTAAGGGGGCATCTGTCGTTTCGCCAGGCTCTGTGGAGACAGGAACAGAAGGATAAAATGGTTTCAGTAATGAGACATGGAAAGTAGGATGGATTTTGTACTGGGCTGGTAACTGGAGTTTATATGTGACAGGGTTGATCTGTTCGATTATGGTAAAGGGGCCAATGAATCTGGGACTTAGCTTTCTGCAGGGCAGGCGCATCCTGATGTCGCGAGTGGATAACCAGACCTTCTGGCCGGGTAGGTATCCTGGAGTGGTGGATCTCCTAAGATCGGCCGTCAGCCTGCGCCTGCAGAGTTCTCTCCGTAGTTGATGATGAGCTGCGTCCCAGACCCTCTCGCTCTCTCGGAACCAGTGATCCACAGCTGGAACTTCTGAGGGTTCCCCAGACCATGGGAAGAGAGGGGGCTGGTAACCGAGTACGCACTGGAAGGGAGTGAGTCCAGTGGATGGTTGACGTAGGGAGTTCTGGGCGTACTCGGCCCAGCCCAGGTACTGGTTCCAAGAGTCCTGGTGGTCATGGCAGAAGGTACGTAAGAAACGCCCAATGTCCTGAATCTTCCTCTCCGTCTGACCGTTGCTCTGAGGATGGTAGCCAGAGGAGAGGCTGACGGTCACACCCAGGAGGGAAAAGAAGGCTTTCCAGAACCGGGAGATGAATTGTGGCCCTCGATCAGAAACTATATCCTCCGGTAACCCGTAGTACCGAAAGACATGGTTAAAGATGCATTCGGCAGTCTCCATAGCCGTGGGCAGTCCTCGAAGTGGGATGAGGCGGCAGGACTTCGAGAACCGGTCCACGACTACAAGGACACAGGTGTGATTGTCTGAAGGAGGGAGATCTGTGATGAAGTCCACCCCCAGGTGTGACCAGGGTCTGTTGGGCGTCGCCAGGGGACAGAGTTTGCCTGCGGGAAGATGACGTGGAGATTTAGATATGGCACATTCTGTACAACCCTGGACGTACCTTCTCACATCCCTCGCCATGCTTGGCCACCAGAAGCGTTCCCGTAGCAGCGAGAGGGTTCCATTGGCCCCTGGGTGACCAGTGCCCAACGAGGTATGAGAAGTATGGATGAGTTGATTACGCTGGAGTCTCGGAACGTACTGTAGACCGGGGGGACAGCCCGGCGGAGTACTGGTGGAGACATTGGAGGAGGGAACTGAGTTCTCGGACCATAGTATGGGATTGACGAACACGTGCTGAGGTATAATGGGTTCAGGGTCATCTGTAGTGATCTCGGGAGCGTGTAGCCGGGACAAAGCATCTGCCTTGATGTTCTTTGAACCGGGGACGGTAAGAGATCTGGAAATGGAATCTGGTAAAAACAAAGCCCAACGTGCCTGGCGGGGGTTAAGACGTTTGGCCTGTTTAATATACTCCAGATTTTTATGATCAGTTAGAACCGTAAAGGGTGCTGGGCGCCTCCAACCAATGCCTCCATTCCTCTAAGGCCAACTTCACGGCCAGCAGTTCTCGGTCACCGATGTCGTAGTTCATCTCCGCCGGGCTGAGTTTCCGGAAAAGAAAGCACATGGGTGGAGTTTAGCTGGGTTACCATGAGGTTGGGATAGCACCGCTCCTACCCCAGTCGAGAGGCGTCTACTTCGACTGTAAATGGTTTTTCTGGATCTGGATGAGTAAGGAGCGGTGCGCTGGAGAAGGTCCTCTTGAGGAGGTCAAAAGCTTCTTGAGCAGCTGGTGGCCAGGACAGAGACTTGGGCTTATTATGTAGGAGGTTGGTTAAGGGATGGACTATCCTGCTGTAATTGCGGATGAAGCGACGGTAAAAGTTTGCGAACCCCAGAAATCGTTGCAGTTCCTTTACCGTAGTTGGTGTGGGCCAATTCCGGATGGAATTCACCTTCCCCTCGTCCATCTGGATGCCACTACCACTGATGACATAACCAAGGAACTGCACAGTAGTCTGATGGAATTCGCACTTCTCAGCTTTGAGAAAGAGGTGATGACTTCTCAGGCGTTCTAGGACCTCCGCAACATGTAGGAGATGATCCTCTGGGCTCCGGGAGTAGATCAGTATGTCGTCTATGTACACGATTTTAATTTGTGAAGGAACTCCCGGAGTACCTCATGAATGAAGTCCTGGAAGACGGAGGGGCGTTGGCCAGACCGTAGGGCATTACCAGGTACTCATAATGGCCCGTAGGTGTCACGAATGCCGTCTTCCATTCGTCCCCCTCACGTATTCGGATCAGGTTGTAGGCGCTGCGGAGGTCCAACTTGGTGTAGATAGTGGCACCGCGTAGTTGTTCCAGCGCAGCAGGGACAAGGGAAGTGGATACCGGAACTTGACTGTGATCTTGTTGAGGGCTCGATAATCCACACAGGGCCGCAAGCCTCCATCCTTTTTGGCCACGAAGAAGAAGCTTGAGGCTGCTGGAGAAGTGGACGGTCTGATGTAACCCTGAGCGAGGGCTTCCTCGATGTACTCCCCCATGGCTTTCTGTTCCGGAATGGACAACGGATAGATCTTTCCATGGGGCACTGGTTCACCCGGGATGAGGTCTATTGCGCAGTCCCATGGCCGGTGCGGTGGCAACTGAGAGGCTCTCTTAGGGCAGAAGACATCCTTATAGGCGGAATAGCATGGCGGAATCTCCACTGACTGCTTCTCTCTGGGACTTTCGACGGATGTGGTGCACAAGTGGAGACTCTGAAGGCGGGCTGTCGATGGTTTGGGTCGGCGAGGGAAGCAGCCAGGGAAACAGGACTGACCCCATTTCAGGACTTCTCCTGTAGCCCAAGAAACGATGGGGTCGTGGTGTTCCAACCATGGGCGCCCTAAGATTACCTCTACAGTTGAACCCTCCAGAACCATTAAACGCTGTTGTTCCTCATGCAGCAGGCCTACCCGGATGGTGACAGGATAGGTAGCCCTCTGTATGCCACGGCGACTGATGGATTTTCCAGTTATGGCTCGGACTTGGTAACTGGTGGGAGTGACGGACGTCTTGATGCCAAGCTGACGGCAGAGGGAACCGGAGATGAAATTGCCGGCTGACCCGGAATCAATGAGGGCTTGTACTGGAACGGACACATTATGGGTCACCAGAGTTATTTCAGTAGACAGGGGTTTACTGCAAGGGAGACTAGGAAGAATTACACTCACCATGGGACGTGGTGGTCTCACTGGACAGGTGGCCCTATTATGTCCAGAAGCTCCACAGTACAGGCACAGTCCTCGGGTCAGCCGTCTCTGCCGCTCCGTCGGGGTTAGATGATAGGAGTCCAACTGCATGGGTTCGGATTCAGGTTCTGGAGGGCGGAGTTTCTCTGGCTGACGGAGGTTGCGTGTGAGTGATGGCTGGTCCTGGTGTTCTGGGTAACACGTCTGCATACGAGTAGCCACCCGAATGGCTAACTGGATAAACCGTTCGAGGCCGATGGTGTCCTCGTATGCAGCGAGATGCAATCTGACCCGGGGTTCCAATCCCTGACGGAAGGTGGTAATAAGGGACTGCTCGTTCCATCCACTAGCTGCCGCGAGGGTTCGGAATTCCAGGGCGTAGTCCTGGATCGACCGCTGACCTTGTTTCAATTGATATAATTTCTCTCCGGCCGAGGAGTCTCCAGCTGGTCTTCCGAACACCTCGCGGAAGTGCTCCAGGAAACTCGTCAGGGATTGAGTGACTGAACCGTTCTGAGACCAGATAGATTCGGCCCACTGCAACGCTCTCCCCTGTAGCTGAGAGATGACGAAAGCCACTTTTGAGCGTTCAGTGGGGTACAGGGAGGATTGCATCTCCAGGACCAGGGAACATTGTAGAATGAATCCGTTGCAATCCTCCGCCAGGCCAGAGAATGGCGCTGGTTTGGCCATGGGACTGGGACATGGCGGAACTGCTGGAGTGACCGAAGCGGAAGCGGAAGCATCGGAGGTGGAGGTAGATGGCGATGAAGCGATGAGACCCGGCGTAGAATCTCCAGTAACTCCTGTACTGGATCGGTGGTACTCATGCTGAGTATAGTTGTCTTTTATGGTCCGGTCTTCTGTTACGAACAGACCAACCGGAGACAAGGGTAAGGATACTGAGAGTTTATTATACACACAGCAGGAATATGGTGGAGAGAAGATACTGTCCTTTTCCTTACTGATGGTAGTGGTGTGTGGCCACAGGGGCGCCACACACCGAAGACGGGGAACACACAGGAGCTCCGGACACAGGAGACAGACGGGAGCCAGGGTCAGGAGCGGCCCACTCTGGTGAGACGAGACAGACTAGAGCCAGGAGTTTGAGTGGCACGATGTGGATACCGCAGATTGATCGAAGCTGGGGTTCGGAGTTCTTGGGGGGTAAATTCCAATAATCGTTGTGGTGAGTCCGTGATGCATATACTTGTAGACCGCTATGATCTGTTCTTAGTATAAACGAGACCGGACACTAACTGAGCTGAAGAGCTGGGTTTTATGGGGAGTAGAGTGACTGATTAAGTGCAGGTGTGTAATGGTTGACAGGTGTTGGGAATTAGTACTCCGGTGAGGGAGTGCGGTGTGGCTGTGATGAGGTGGAGCCTGGCGTGTCTGTAACAGTACCCCCCCCCTCACGGTCCGCTCCTGAGGACCGGGAACCCCGGCGTCGCGGCGGCCGTCCTCTTCCTCGGGGCTGGACGATCCGGATGATCTGCGTGGAATTCCGTCAGAAGAGAAGGGTCGAGAATGTCATGTCGGGAACCCATGACCTCTCCTCTGGACCGTACCCTCCCAATCCACCAGATATTCCAGAAGGCCACCACGGCGTCGGGAGTCCAAGACCTCGCGGACCTGGTAAGCGGTACCATCCTCTAAGAGAAGCGGTAAGGGGCATCTGTCGTTTCGCCAGGCTC